>NC_080737.1:20607023-20609523 GCF_019097595.1 Hemibagrus wyckioides | reverse complement strand
TGCTCAGGTGCAGTGAGTGTGTGTGAGAGTGTGTGTGTGTGTGTGTGTGTGTGTGTGTGTGTGTGTGAGTATACTCACTCTTGGCCTTGCTCAGGTGCAGTGAGTGTGTGTGAGAGTGTGTGTGAGAGTGTGTGTGAGTGTGTGAGTATACTCACTCTTGGCCTTGCTCAGGTGCAGTGAGAGTGTGTGTGTGTGTGTGTGTGTGTGTGTGTGTGTGAGTATACTCACTCTTGGCCTTGCTCAGGTGCAGTGAGTGGTCAGACACCGGGACTCTAAACGCCTCTCCGGGATAAACGTGTCCTCCTGCGTAGTTATAACACTCCTGCTCCCTTCTCCCGTCCGTTTCCTCCGTTAGTGCACACTGCACTAACACACACACCTCACACACAACACACACCAGCAGTCTCCTCATGTTAGTGGAACTCATGTCCGCGTTTTCTGTAGATTAAACTCCACGTCTGTGTTTTACAGAACAGGAAGGAAGACAGGAGAAGCTCAGGAACTCGGTCCTAAATCACACTCTGCTCCCTACTTAGTGCACTAATGTGTACTGACTGGAACACTAGTCACAAGCCTTCATGGTGCCTTCAGCATAAAGCACTCGGGGAGTGATTTGGGACACGGCCCGAACTGGAGTCAGGGACATCTGGGTTTTGAGTTGTGAAGCCATTATTATCTGATTAGGAACACATCCGTTTACAGGGAATTGTGCTGAAACTGGCTTCACTCATGATATAGAGATTTAACCTCCGCATTGACTCATCCTGTCCTGCAGGAGGCGCTGTGACTTTCAAACTGAGTTCTAAAAAACTAGTTGCCAGATCGTGGTAATGAATCCCCGTTATGCATTCGTTGTCTGCTGTTTATACAGAATAAAGATACACTTATGAAATGTACTTCAACAGTTTATGGTTAACATAATAACCCCACGTGCTTTTCCAAGAAAACAATAAATTAATTAATATTCATTCATTCATTTATTCATTCACTCAATCAGTAAGTCCAATATTTTATTGATATATTGATTAGTATCTGATCAATATGGCAACCCGAAGAGTGTGTGTTTGTTTGTGTGTATATATATATATATATATATATATTTCAGTGACTGTGTGTGTGTGTGTGTGTGTGTGTGTCAGTGTCATGAGGAAGATGATGAGTCTGATCTCCGTAGTGTTGAAGGGCAGCGCCGCCCGGAATGTACGTATTTATTATTTTAACACTGTAGTGTTTGTGTAAAAGCGCGGGAAACTGTCAGAGCTAGCTAAAGGAGAGAATGAGACAGAATCCGTAGTGACCTTCACACACACACACACACACACACACACACACACACACACACACACACACCGCAATGCCGCTAACATTCACACTGAAGGAATTCAGTCTCAGTTACTAACAGCTTTAATAAAGATTACTGTGTGTATGAGAGAGAGAGAGAGAGAGAGAGAGAGGTGTAGATTAGACAGTGTTTATTAGCCACTCAGCTAGCTAGCTAATTCTGACAGGTGAGCTAGCGGCTAAACCCACTGATCAGACGGCTAATCACATCCCACTGACCGCTAGCCGGCTAAGCTAACCACACAACTGCAGCAAGCTGGCTAATTTAACAATATCTTAAACAATTTACTAATTAATCTCCCCCTCCCCCCCTCTCTCACTCACTCTCTCTGTCTGTCTCTCTGTCTGTCTCTCTCTGTCTGTCTCTCTCTCTGCTTACCCCCCCCCCCGTAAGGGAGCTGAGCTTGTGTCTGAGGTAAGAGTTATTCAGAGTTTAGTTATTAGTCTGGATTTTATGTTTTCTTTCTTTCTTTCGTCAGGCTCATGGTTTTGATGTTCACATCATGTTAGATTGAGTTAAAAGTAAACTCAGAGCTTCTGCTGCTTCTCCTGTAGTCATTACATCACTGTGGGGGGGGTAGTGGGCAGGCCGGTGACAGGACAGTGTGATGATGATGATGATGATGATGATTACTCTGATGAACAGTAGTGTGTCAGATGGATGATGATGGTGTGTTTGAGTTTATTTTGATGTTTGGATGTGGGGGTCTGCATGATGATGATGATTCAGTTCAGTTTTATTTGTATAGCGCTTTTAATAAAGAGCATTGTCTCAAAGCAGCTTTACATAACAGACAGACAGACAGACAGACAGTCCTAGATGTTATCCCAAGTGAGCAAGCCTGAGGCGACTGTGGCAAGGAAAAACTCCCTTAGATGGTAAGAGGAAGAAACCTTGAGAGGAACCAGACTCAAAAGGGAACTCATTTGGGTGACAGCGGAGAGTGTGATTATATTGTGAATTTATGTGTAGTCAGTTGTGTGATGCAGATACAGCATGTGTAGAATATTATGTAAATTAATAAGGTGGTTGTTGTCGTCCACATAAGGTGGTGGTGGTGGTGGTGATGATGATGATTACTCTGATGAACAGTAGCGTGTCAGATGGATGTCTATGATGATGGTGTGTTTGAGGTTATTTTGATGTTTTGGATGTGGG
>NC_080737.1:20584523-20602023 GCF_019097595.1 Hemibagrus wyckioides | reverse complement strand
CCCAGATTGTTAGAGACAGATGGTTAGAATTGTAAATATGCAGTGTGTGTGTGTGTGTGTGTGTGTGTGTGTGTGTGTGCTGTAATAAACCAGTCTCTGTTCCCTACAGGAGATCGATGTAGAAGTGAGGAAGGAGATTGAGGACGCAGCCCAGTTCGCCACCACAGACCCTGAGCCTCCGCTGGAGGATTTGTGTAATCACATCTTCTACAACAATCCTCCTATAGATGTGCGTGGCACTAACCCCTGGGCCAAGCTCAAATCTGTCAGCTAAACACACACACCACCCCTCAACACACTATACACACACACACACACCACCCCTCAACACACTATACACACACACACACACCACCCCTCAACACACTATACACACACACACACACCACCCCTCAACACACTATACACACACACTTTAAACACTTTGTCCTTCTCTAAAGTAAAGGGAAATTGATCACTAATACTGAACACAGCCTGTGTGTGAGCTGAACTGCTAAAATAAATCACGTGATGTGGATTAAAGACGTATTTATTCATTTAATCTTTTGTTTTTTGCTTTTATTCAGTTATATATTTTATATATAAATCTAAAAACAGCTGCATGACAAAGGAAGAAAAGTGTTCATACATTAGAAATTGTGTATAATAGCAGAACTTCTGTGTAGCTCACACACACACACACACACACACAGGTCACTAGTGTGAATAGATTAGTGTGTGATGGAGATGTTCAATGGTTTATTATTTATAAGAGTTTTAAGTTAATTGCTAAAGCTGTTGTGCCTAATAGTGGAGTTCTTTGAGAGCGGAGTGAAAACACAAAGGATTGTGGGAAATGTGTTCGACTCGATCGTGTTATCTGTGTGTGTGTGTGTGTTCTGTTTCAGGGTCTCTTACTGTTTCAGAATGAGAGTTTATTTTATTTTATTTTATTTTATAACATGAGGAGCAGAAGTGAGAATGTTTTCCTTGACAGCTGTATAATCTCACTCACTCTTGTCCACTGAGCGGTCATTAAAGTGAAATGGGGTCAAAGGTCACACTGTCTCTTGTCTTTATCATTTGTAATATTGATAAGAATAATCTTGATACACTGATTGCACACAACATCGCTGTGCTAAAGCTGGAGGCATGTGACATCAGAGGAAGTGGTCAGGGGTCAGGAGATGGGCGTGTTGGAGGATCGGTCACGTGTCACACTGCAGCAGGGTCTCTCATCTACACCATCATCAGGGCTGTGTTCCAGTCTCACTGTTTCAACTGTTCTTCCCTTCATTCAGTCACACTTTAATCTAAAACCCCCAGCTACACACACTACAGACCAGTCAAGGGGGCAGTGTGTGAATGTGTGACCTTCATTTATACTTTTATACACACTCTCTCTCCCTCTCCCTCTCTCTTTCTGTCTGTCTCTCTCCACCGCCCCTGTCTCTATCTCTCTCTCCCTTTCCCTCTTCCTCTCCCTCTCTCCACCCCCCCCCTGCCTGTGTATCATTATATTTCTTTTATTGTCCAGTTTGATGTTAGTAAAGTAAGCCCCACCCCCAGGACACCTGTGTGTTATTAACACTGTAATAAAGCCTTTATGCAGAATATAATTTATAGTATAATGTCTGGCTTCGCCAGGGAACTTCTTAATGTGTTATTTTTATAGCAATATAATTTCTTATTTTATATCATTTAATATGCAACATGTGTTTAAATGTAAAAAAAAAACAAAACTTAAATTGTCCAATGAGTTCGTAAAGAACAGAGAGAGAGAGAGAGAGTTTTATTATTTTATTATGATACTGTAATAAAACCTTTGTTCAGAGGTATAACACCAGGTGCTTTAGTAAATACAGATTGTTTTTAAGGTAATATTTATAATTTAGTATATAATCTATAATATATAGAAACATTTAATATTCAGCACATATCTGAGAATGAGAGAATAAATTCAGAATAATTACAGATTATTAACAGATTAAAGTTTATTGTATGATTTCATTTCACATTTTACATGAATTTAATTAGATATTCTTGTTTTTTATAATAATAATAATAATAATAATATATGAAGAGAGCGCTGTAATATCTGCTTCTTTGACCAATAGGAAGGCAGAGTCCAGCCGCTCCTGGGTGACGTCTGCATGTCACGTGACTACACGGCCCGCGCTGCCACACAGGTAAGGGAGGGGGCGCCATTTTTTTTTCACTGAAACCGGAAGTGAGTGATTTCGGCGTTAGAAAGCGTTTAGCTGCGAAAAGTTTTTCACTTTTGAGGAATTTAGTGATCGGGAAGTGAGTTCGAGTTCAGGAGAGACAATAACTCCGTCGGAGAGACTTCAGGTGCTGACAGAAGGATCCGGAGTCAGTGCTTAAAGATTTAATTCGTGTAAAGTTTGTTTCTGTGTGTGAGTGAGTGTGTGTGTGAGTGTGTGTGTGTGTGTGAGTGAGAGTGTGTGTGTGAGTGTGTGTGTGTGTGAGTGAGAGTGTGTGTGAGTGAGTGTGTGTGTGTGTGTGTGAGTGAGTGTGTGTGAGTGAGTGAGTGTGTGTGTGTGAGTGTGTGTGTGTGTGTGTGAGTGTGTGTGTGTGTGTGAGTGAAGATGCCGCTCGCGCAGTTCGCGGATCCGTGGCAGAAACCGCAGCTGGGTCCTTTGGAGAATGAAGTGATTGTAAGTTCTGTTATATTCTTCATGTTGCAGGAGTGTGTGTGTGTGTGTGTGTGTGTTGCTTCAGTCTGCTCCTCCATAACACACTCCACAAAGTTCTTCATCACATTACATTCTGACTCTCTCAGATTTCCAGTCTAAATCAGACCTGAGTGTGTTCTCTTCCTTCTCAACCTCTCTCTGAATCCTCCTGAGTGTTTGTTCAAGTCTTTATTACTGTGTTTATAAACCTGTTATAAGATGAATTAACTGATCATGTGTGTGTTGTTTACTCTCCATGAATCAGCAAGGTTTACATCCTCTTATCCCTTTTTCTCCTCTAATGGTTTAGATATCATTAATAAATCCTGGTCACTCCCTGCCCCAGGGCTGAGTCCTGAATCTCTCCGCAGTAGTGCACTACACAGCCAGCAGGACCCTTATTTCACTCAGCTGGAACACCTTTCCTCCTGGTTTGTTTTGCAGCATTGCTTAAGAACATAAATCAAACTTTATAAAACAGAAACTAAATGTGTGACCAAAATCTGCAAAATCAGGCTGTGTCTCAAATCACACACTTCTGCACTGTTCAGTGTGTGAGAGAGTTGCCAGACACGTGCTGAGTGAACAGTCTTCCCATCCTCACCTTGGGATGGATTGGGCGGGGCTTATGGCAAGTGTCATGATGACAGTAGAGGTTTGTCTAACTGTTAATGACAGTAAAATAAACATCAGCTAGCTCTGATCATGTAGTGCGTATCGGTTCCTTTAGTGCCGTTTCTCACCCGGAGCCAAAAACTAGAAAGACTGCGCTGTGGCTCCTGTACAAAGTTTTAGCTGATTTGATCTGTCTGCAGATTAAACACATCGAATTCCACACATGCTGAGGAACACGAGGTGTGTGTGTGTGTGTGTGTGAATTCCACTTTACTCTAACATGTCTTGTCTTGTGTGTGTTTAACAGGACGACACAATGGGGGAGGAGGAGGCTCCGTTTACTGTAAGTGTGTGTGTGTGTGTGTGTGTGTGTGTATATGTATGTAATAATAATATATTAAACTCATTAAAGTGTATTAAATCTTGGCAAAATCATAAAACCTAAAACATCTTCAAAATTAAAGAAGAATAAAAAACTTCTAAATCAGAAAATGGTTCATTTCCAGTCACATTATAAGTGGCATGTCTGAGATCCTGTACCTGAATTTATTATTTCCTGATTAAAGAACCTGATCTCCTCGTCTCCCCTCTCTCTGTCTCCTCCCTCTCTGTCTCCTCCCTCTCTGTCTCCTCCCTCTCTGTCTCCTCCCTCTCTGTCTCCTCCCTCACTGTCTCCTCCCTCTCTGTCTCCTCCCTCTCTGTCTCCTCCCTCTCTGTCTCCTCCCTCACTGTCTCCCCTCTCTCTGTCTCCTCCCTCTCTGTCTCCTCCCTCTCTGTCTCCCCTCTCTCTGTCTCCTCCCTCTCTGTCTCCTCCCTCTCTGTCTCCCCTCTCTCTGTCTCCTCCCTCTCTGTCTCCCCTCTCTCTGTCTCCTCCCTCTCTGTCTCCCCTCTCTCTGTCTCCTCCCTCTCTGTCTCCTCCCTCTCTGTCTCCTCCCTCACTGTCTCCTCCCTCTCTGTCTCCTCCCTCTCTGTCTCCTCCCTCTCTGTCTCCTCCCTCACTGTCTCCCCTCTCTCTGTCTCCTCCCTCTCTGTCTCCTCCCTCTCTGTCTCCCCTCTCTCTGTCTCCTCCCTCTCTGTCTCCTCCCTCTCTGTCTCCCCTCTCTCTGTCTCCTCCCTCTCTGTCTCCCCTCTCTCTGTCTCCTCCCTCTCTGTCTCCCCTCTCTCTGTCTCCTCCCTCTCTGTCTCCTCCCTCTCTGTCTCCCCTCTCTCTGTCTCCTCCCTCTCTGTCTCCTCCCTCTCTGTCTCCTCCCTCTCTGTCTCCCCTCTCTCTGTCTCCTCCCTCTCTGTCTCCTCCCTCTCTGTCTCCCCTCTCTCTGTCTCCTCCCTCTCTATCTCCTCCCTCTCTGTCTCCTCCCTCTCTGTCTCCCCTCTCTCTGTCTCCCCTCACTGTCTCCCCTCTCTCTGTCTCCCCTCTCACTGTCTCCCCTCTCACTGTCTCCCCTCTCACTGTCTTCCCTCTCACTGTCTCCTCCCTCACTGTCTCCCCTCTCACTGTCTCCTCCCTCACTGTCTCCTCCCTCACTGTCTCCTTCCTCACTGTCTTCCCTCTCACTGTCTCCTCCCTCTCTGTCTCCCCTCTCACTGTCTCCTCCCTCACTGTCTCCTCCCTCACTGTCTCCCCTCTCACTGTCTCCTCCCTCTCTGTCTCCCCTCTCTCTGTCTCCCCTCTCTCTGTCTCCCCTCTCACTGTCTCCCCTCTCTCTGTCTCCCCTCTCACTGTCTCCTCCCTCACTGTCTCCCCTCTCACTGTCTCCTCCCTCTCTGTCTCCCCTCTCACTGTCTCCTCCCTCTCACTGTCTCCCCTCTCACTGTCTCCTCCCTCACTGTCTTCCCTCTCACTGTCTCCTCTCTCACTGTCTCCTCCCTCTCTGTCTCCCCTCTCACTGTCTCCTCCCTCACTGTCTCCTCCCTCACTGTCTCCCCTCTCACTGTCTCCTCCCTCTCTGTCTCCCCTCTCTCTGTCTCCCCTCTCACTGTCTCCCCTCTCTCTGTCTCCCCTCTCACTGTCTCCCCTCTCTCTGTCTCCCCTCTCACTGTCTCCCCTCTCACTGTCTCCTCCCTCTCTGTCTCCCCTCTCACTGTCTCCTCCCTCTCTCTGTCTCCTCCCTCACTGTCTCCCCTCTCACTGTCTCCTCCCTCTCTGTCTCCCCTCTCTCTGTCTCCCCTCTCTCTGTCTCCTCCCTCTCTGTCTCCCCTCTCTCTGTCTCCCCTCTCACTGTCTCCCCTCTCACTGTCTCCTCCCTCACTGTCTCCCCTCTCACTGTCTCCTCCCTCTCTGTCTCCCCTCTCACTGTCTCCTCCCTCTCTCTGTCTCCCCTCTCACTGTCTCCTCCCTCTCTGTCTCCCCTCTCACTGTCTCCTCCCTCTCTGTCTCCCCTCTCTCTGTCTCCTCCCTCACTGTCTCCCCTCTCACTGTCTCCTCCCTCACTGTCTCCCCTCTCACTGTCTCCTCCCTCTCTGTCTCCCCTCTCTCTGTCTCCCCTCTCACTGTCTCCCCTCTCTCTGTCTCCCCTCTCACTGTCTCCCCTCTCTCTGTCTCCCCTCTCACTGTCTCCTCCCTCTCTGTCTCCCCTCTCACTGTCTCCTCCCTCTCTCTGTCTCCTCCCTCACTGTCTCCCCTCTCACTGTCTCCTCCCTCTCTGTCTCCCCTCTCTCTGTCTCCCCTCTCTCTGTCTCCTCCCTCTCTGTCTCCCCTCTCTCTGTCTCCCCTCTCACTGTCTCCCCTCTCACTGTCTCCTCCCTCACTGTCTCCCCTCTCACTGTCTCCTCCCTCTCTGTCTCCCCTCTCACTGTCTCCTCCCTCTCTCTGTCTCCCCTCTCACTGTCTCCTCCCTCTCTGTCTCCCCTCTCACTGTCTCCTCCCTCTCTGTCTCCCCTCTCTCTGTCTCCCCTCTCTCTGTCTCCCCTCTCTCTGTCTCCCCTCTCTCTGTCTCCCCTCTCACTGTCTCCCCTCTCTCTGTCTCCCCTCTCACTGTCTCCTCCCTCTCTGTCTCCTCCCCACACAATCATCTGAGCAGCACAATTAATTATTCACTCTTATTCACTGTGAGCCTTGATAGTACTGTTGACCCAGTCTAACACACACACACACACAGGCACACATTTACTCTTAGAACTCTGGTATGGTCTGTGTCTGTCTGTGTGTCTGTCTGTGTGTGTGTGTGTGTGTGTGCGCGACTGCGGAAGTGGAGGAGATTTCCTTATTTAGTATTAGTCCTTCTGATTTCTGTGCACATTTCTGTAGTGTTGAACACACACACACACACACGCGCACACACACACACACACACAGTGAACTGTCCCATCATTTCAAACTACCTCTGTAGATTTTACACAAATATTTATTACAAACTGTCAGTGTTTCCTCTTTCTGTCTCGGTGCTGACAATGTAAAATTATCGTGTGTGTGTGTGTGTGTGAGAACATGAAAACATGATTCAACACACACACACTTCCTTTTCCTGTGGTGTCTCCCTCAAACCTCATCCACTTCCTGAGGTCATGTGACTCACTGAACAAGTCTTCTGTTTCATTCTTTTGTAATAATAATAATAATAATAATAATTGTATAATTATGGTATAGTAAATTATAATTTTTGATAAAGTGCATATCTTTCTATGTTTATCTGTTTATTTATTTGTAGAGTGTAAATGAAAAGGTTCAGGTTTTCATGCTGATTGTGTATCAGTGTGTATCAGTGTGTATCAGTGTGTATCAGTGTGTGTTAGTGTGTATCAGTGTGTGTTAGTGTATCAGTGTGTATCAGTGTGTGTTAATGTATCAGTGTGTATCAGTGTGTATCAGTGTGTGTTAGTGTGTATCAGTGTGTGTTAGTGTATCAGTGTGTATCAGTGTGTGTTAATGTATCAGTGTGTATCAGTGTGTATCAGTGTGTATCAGTGTGTGTTAGTGTATCAGTGTGTATCAGTGTGTGTTAATGTATCAGTGTGTATCAGTGTGTATCAGTGTGTGTTAGTGTATCAGTGTGTGTTAGTGTATCAGTGTGTGTTAGTGTATCAGTGTGTGTTAGTGTATCAGTGTGTATCAGTGTGTGTTAATGTATCAGTGTGTATCAGTGTGTTAATGTATCAGTGTGTATCAGTGTGTATCAGTGTGTATCAGTGTGTGTTAGTGTATCAGTGTGTGTTAGTGTATCAGTGTGTGTTAGTGTATCAGTGTGTATCAGTGTGTGTTAATGTATCAGTGTGTATCAGTGTGTGTTAATGTATCAGTGTGTATCAGTGTGTATCAGTGTGTATCAGTGTGTATCAGTGTGTGTTAGTGTGTATCAGTGTGTGTTAGTGTATCAGTGTGTATCAGTGTGTGTTAATGTATCAGTGTGTATCAGTGTGTATCAGTGTGTATCAGTGTGTATCAGTGTGTATCAGTGTGTGTTAGTGTGTATCAGTGTGTGTTAGTGTATCAGTGTGTATCAGTGTGTGTTAATGTATCAGTGTGTATCAGTGTGTATCAGTGTGTATCAGTGTGTGTTAGTGTATCAGTGTGTATCAGTGTGTGTTAATGTATCAGTGTGTATCAGTGTGTATCAGTGTGTGTTAGTGTATCAGTGTGTGTTAGTGTATCAGTGTGTGTTAGTGTATCAGTGTGTATCAGTGTGTGTTAATGTATCAGTGTGTATCAGTGTGACTGATGCACACTGATACACTAACACACACTGATACACACTGATACACTAACACACACTGATACACTAACACACACTGATACACACTGATACACTAACAGTATCAGACACACACATGTATATAACTATACAGACACACACACACATACAGACACACATACAGCGTATCCAGAGTCTTGCAAAAGTCTTCACCTCAGTAACAATTTTTCCAGTCATTTTTTTCTGAAGAAATTCATCATTTATCTGCAGATCTTAAAGAATGGAATTTCCCCCAAGACTAGAGTCTGGTAGGAAAGATGTTGCTGCAGTACCAGAGTGTGGTGGTCAGCCCTGTTAGAGCTTCAGTCAGATGGAACTCAGGTGTGTGTTGTGGTCAGTCAGGTTCCTCTGTTAGAGCTTCAGTCAGGTGGAACTCAGGTGTGTGTTGTGGTCAGTCAGGTTCCTCTGTTAGAGCTTCAGTCAGGTGGAACTCAGGTGTGTGTTGTGGTCAGTCAGGTTCCTCTGTTAGAGCTTCAGTCAGGTGGAACTCAGGTGTGTGTTGTGGTCAGTCAGGTTCCTCTGTTAGAGCTTCAGTCAGGTGGAACTCAGGTGTGTGTTGTGGTCAGTCAGGTTCCTCTGTTAGAGCTTCAGTCAGGTGGAACTCAGGTGTGTGTTGTGGTCAGTCAGGTTCCTCTGTTAGAGCTTCAGTCAGGTGGAACTCAGGTGTGTGTTGTGGTCAGTCAGGTTCCTCTGTTAGAGCTTCAGTCAGATGGAACTCAGGTGTGTGTTGTGGTCAGTCAGGTTCCTCTGTTAGAGCTTCAGTCAGATGGAACTCAGGTGTGTGTTGTGGTCAGTCAGGTTTGTTGTTGTGTTGTTTGGAGTGGAAGCTGTTTCAGAAGTGTAGACCGGATCTTTTACCTGGAGCTTCAGGAACACAGGGCTCAATACTTATGCACGGATTGTTTTCAGTGTTTTCAGAGTGGTCAATTATCCTGACGCGAGTTTGGAGTAGAATACTCACAGGACGAAGATAATTTGTTATTTGGACAAATCTGGATACTTCCTGTGGGTTTGAATACTTTTGCAAGTCACTGTGTACACTCACTGTCCAGTTTATTACACCGGCTCATCCATTAGTTCTCTGATCAGCCAATCAGACGGCAGCAGCAGAATGTTCATCCACCTCCTGAGTTTCAGTTCACATTCACATCAAACATCAGAGAGAAGAAAAGGTGTGATCTCTGAGACCCTGACTGCTACACTGCTTATCCACGGTGCTGCTGCCACCTTATTGGTTGAATAGATAAGCTGCATGCAGGGGCAGGTGTACCTGTGTGAGACCTCTACATCTGTGTGTGTTGTTCCTCCACCTCAGGATGAATGTCCAGAGAAGGAGATCACAATCACACACCTGGTGAAGGAAGGGTCAGAGAAAGCAGAACCCATACACTTCGAACTCTGCAAAGTCCTGGGGCAGGGATCATTTGGCAAGGTAAGGTGTGTGTGTGTATGAGTGTAAGGGTGTATTAGTGTGTGTGTGTGTATGTGTGTGAGTGAGTTTATGTGAGTGAGTGAATGTGTGTGTGTTTGAGTGTAAGTGTGTGAGGGAGTATGTGTGAGTATGTGTGAGTATGTGTGAGTATGTGTGAGTGAGTGTGTGAGTGAATGTGTGTGTTGTCCAGCAGGTGGAGCTGTGGTTCAGAGTGAATCATCATGTCATGTCATTGTCTCCTGCTTATCCGGAGCCGGGTCGTGGGGGCAGCAGTGTAAGCAGGGATGCCCAGACTTCCGTCTCCCTAGACACTTCCTCCAACTCTTCTGGGGGAATTCCGAGGCGTTCCCAGGTCAGCCGAGAGACATAGCCCCGGAGTCTCTTCCCGGTGGGGCATGCCCGGAACACCTCCACAGGGAGACGTCCAGGAGGCATCCGAAACAGATGCCCGAGCCACCTCGACTGGCCCCTTTCAATGTGGAGGAGCAGCGGCTCTACTCCGAGCTCCTCCCGGGTGACAGAGCTCCTTGCCCTATCTCTAAGGGAGCGCTCCACCACCCTATGGAGGAAAGTCATTTTGGCCGCTTGTATCCGGGTTCTCGTCCTTTCGGTCATGACCCAAAGCTCATGGCCATAGGTGAGAGTAGGAACGTAGATTGACTTCACCTTTCGCCTCAGCTCCTTCTTCACCACAACAGACCGGTACATAGACTGCATTACTGCTGCCATTGCACCGATCCGTCTGTCAATCTCACGCTCCATCCTTTCCTCACTGGTAAACAAGACCCCGAGATACTTAAACTCCTCCACTTGAGGGAGGAACACCCCTACAACCTGGAGGGGACAAGCCACCTTTTTCAGGTCGAGAACCATGGCCACGGATTTCTCTGATTTCACTGATTCTCATCCCAGCTGCTTTGCACTCGTCTGCAAACTGCCCCAGTGCATGCTGTAGGTCCTGGCTTGAAGGAGCCACCAGGACAACATCATCTGCAAAAAGCAGAGATGAAATCCTGTGGTACCCAAACCGGACTCCCTCCAGCCTCTGGCTGCGCCTAGAAATTCTGTCCATAAAAATAATGAACCGGGGGGTGCTGGTAAGCATACGATGGAGTAAGACGTGTGGAACTTAGCTCCCGTCTGGCTTCTTTTAAAATTATTATTTTACAACACACTTTTGATGAATTCACTGTGAACATTGTCCTTTAATATCGGTTAGACCACTCTGAACAACTGATATCCGTGTCCTCTTTTGTAATGGCGACTAATTTACGTAAATTTAAATACGGCGGCCCTACAAGCACCTCCGGCGGCTTGCCTCGCATTCCATGGTCAGAATCACTGACAGGTACGGAGGGTTTGAAAGCAGATATTTTAGCCTCTCTGAGAGAGGATATCTCGGCTATAATCAGGGTGGAACTTAAAAATGCTCCTTCTGAAGACTTCACCTCCCTTAAGAACGAACTAAAAGAACTAAAATCTGAAATTGCAAACAACACGATCCACTCTGAAATGGATAATATGAAAACCGCCATCCGCAATGTAAAGGAAGGATTGTCAACATGGTCGGACGAGACTGTTTCATTAAGGACGGCAGTTGCAGAACTAACAACTGAGCTGGCTAACCTAAAGGAAAAGAACGACGATTTAGAAGGAAGGATGTGAAGATGCAATATACGTATTGCGGGAATACCAGAGGAAACCGGCTCAAGTTCTACTGTTGCAGTCACTAAGCTTCTGAAAGAAGCCTTAAACCTAGAGAAAGACATCCTAATCGACTGTTCACACAGAGGCACAACGGCTAAAAAGCCTAACGGAAAGCCCCGGGTGATGATCGCTAAACTTCACTATTAACACAATTGCGTAGATGTTCTTCGCCGAGTCTGCGAACAAGGCCCGCTCTGATATAAAGGTCAACCGATAGCCATCTTTCCAGATTACACCGCGAATGTTGCCAGAGTGCGGGCTGCTTTCAGTGATGTTGGAAATCTGCTCTGAGGCAAACGTGATGTCCGATAGGGGATAATGTTTCCTGCTCGACTCCGAATCTCTTACAAGGGAGATAATAAGGAATTCTTGGACCCGCAGAAAGCAATGGCCTACGTGAAGTCTACGATTCAGGGTGAGGAAGCAGCAAAGTGACTGTAACACCATCCTACCACTTTCCTTTTGATCTTTGCCTTTTTCATATTTTTTATATTTTGACAGAGACCAGTGTTTAAGACTATGGAGCTCTTTTAAATTTGTCACTTACTTCATTTTAACAGTTATAAAAGACACTGGTCTTTGGGTATAACTAAGAGATGATGGTGACATGACATGATGGATAGCTGGAGTTCTTGTGTGTGTGTCTGTGTCTGTGTATGTGTGTGTGTGTATAGGACATTTATAATGTTTCACTGATACTGTTCACTGCTGAGACAATGTGAAGCGTTGTTATTACTCTTTTCTTTTACAATTAAGGGGCTAGGTGGGGTCTGGTTTATTAGACACTAAAGTGGTCCCCCTCTACCATAATATACTTTATGACACATTTTGCAATGGTTGTTTTTGCCACCAGGTTCATTTAGGTGGCTGGGGTACGGAACCTATCAGACTTAATTTTCTTGAACGGTTTATTTTTTGTTTTGCAAATTTAAAATTTTACTGTCTTGATTTATGGGGTTGTGTTCTCAGTGTTTTATCTACTAAGTCTTCCAATGGCTAACACTAGTTTAATGGGAAATGCAGGGCACATGATTAATGTCATTAGCTGGAATGTTAAATCTTTAAATCATCCTGTGAAACGGAAAAAGATACTCTTACATCTTGAAAACATTTGAAATATTTGACAGCTGATATAGCGTTTCTCCAGGAAACCCATCTCCGGATAGCAGACCAAACCAGACTGACAAGAAGATGGATAGGGCAAACATTTCATTCCAGTTTTAATTCCAAGACAAGGGGAATAGCAATTATAATGCATAAGAACATACTGTTTGTAATGTCTGATATTGACTCAGACCCCATGGGGCGTTATATTAATGTGATGGGGAGACCGTATGGACTCCCTGTTATTTTAATGAACATTTATGCCCCAAATTGGGATGATAATACTTTCTTCACTCATACTTTCTCCCGTATCTCCAACATAGATACCCATTACCTCATCTTAGGGGGATATATAAACTGTGCACTTTCCCCCAAACTAGATTGCAGTTCATCGAAAATGTGTCCTGAATCCAAATCATCCCAAACAGTTAACCTTCTTCTTCAGACACATGGTCTGACTGATGTTTGGAGGTTCAGAAACCCCACCTCTAGGGGTTATTCCTTCTTCTCTGCAGTTCATAACTCATTTTCGCGAATAGATTATCTTTTTATTGATGATAAACTACTTCATATGGTTGTTGAGTGTGAATATCAAGCCATAGTTATTTCGGACCATGCCCCCTTGAAATTGAGGCTACGTGTTTCAGACACAGATTCTGGATAAAAATAATGAACAGAACCGGTGACAAAGGACAGCCCTGCCGGAGTCCAACATACACTGGGAACAGGTCTGACCTACAGCTGGCAATGTGAACCAAGCTCCTGGTCTGGATTTACAGAGACCGAACAGCCCTTAATAGAGGGCCACGGACCCCATACTCCCAGAGCCCCTCCCACAGAATGCCATGAGGGACACAGTTAGATGCCTTCTCCAAGTCAACAAAACATATGTGGACTGGTTGGGCAATCTCCCACAAACCCTCGAGCACTCTGTGGAGGGTATAGAGCTGGTCCAGTGTTCCATGACTAGGACGAAAACTGCATTGTTCCTCCTGAATCCGAGGTTTGACTAATGGTCAGACTGTTCTCTCCAGTACCCTGAAATAGATTTTCCCTATAGGTGTGTGATCCCCTATAGTTGGAACACACCCTCCGATCCCCTTTCTTAAAAAGACCACCGCCCCATTCACCCAGTCCAGAGGCACTGTCCCTGGCTGCCGTGCTATGTTGCAGAGATGTGTCAGCCAAGACAGCCCCACGACATCCAGAGACTTAAGGTTCTCAGGGCGAATCTCATCCACCCCCAGCGCCTTTCCACCGAGTAGCTGCTGAACTGCCTCAGTGACTTCAGCTTGGGTGATGGATGAATCTACCTCCGAGTCCTCAGCCTCTGCTTCCTCTACGGAAGGCGTGTCAGTGGGATTGAGGAGATCCTCGAAGTATTCCTTCTACCGTCCGACAATCTCCAGTCGAGGTCAGCAACTCTCCACCTCCACTGTAAACAGTGTTGGCAGAGAACTGCTTGCCTCTTCTGAGGCGCCGAATGGTCTGCCAGAATTTGCCCAAGGCTGACAGATAGTCCTTCTCCATGGTGTCACCGAACTCCTCCCAGACCCATGTTTTTGCTTCCGCAACCACCCGGGCTGCAGCTTGCTTGGCCTGCCGGTACTCATCAGCTGCCTCCGGGGTCCCGTGAGCCAAGCAGGCTCGATAGGACTCCTTCTTCAGCTTGACTGCATCCCTTACTTCCAGTGTCCACCACTGGGTTCGGGGATTGCCACCACGACAGGCACCAGAGACCTTACAGCCACAGCTCTGGATAGCTGCGTCAACAATGGAGGAGGAGAATATGGTCCACTCAGACTCAATGTCCCCAACCTCCCTCGGAATCTGAAACTCATCCGGAGGTGGGAGTTGAAGACCCCCCAACAGAGGGTTCGACTATATATGCGCGATTATATATTATCCCAATTAAACTGCCAGGGCCCGCTTCTTTCCCATGTCCTACCGACATCTGACTCCACAGACAAATCCCACTCCTTCATCACATGGTTAATCCAGCGGTTCATCAATCCATTTCATACACACACACACACACACGCGCACACACACAAATACACAGCTAGCACCAAGACCATACATGTATTATATAAAATTAAATCTATAAACACAAATTGAAGTCGTTTGGATAAAGGATAAAGAAAACACGACAGATCATTTTAACCTGGAAGCTGCTGGGGATCGGACAGCGTTAGGAATAAAGCTACGATGCTGTGAAAGTAAGAGTAAGAAAGAAAAGTAAGAATCTCTCCTGCTGCAGGACGATGCAGGACCAGACATTTCTTATTACTGTAGCTGGTGTTTCAGAGTGAAGTACACTTTAATATTTCACATTGCACATGCATATGAATGCCATAAGAATACTATTATTTAATCTCATGAAGTCCAATACAAGGTCAGGTCTCTGTTCCAACATTAATATCACTTTTGGTATCAAAGTCTTCCCTTTTTAACTAAAAAGAGTCTTTTTCAGTCTTGTTGGGGTCATCAGGGTGTGTGTCATGGAGTGGTCAGGAACAATGTGCTGATAAATAACAGAATTCATGTGAATGAAGGATATCTGACAATAATAAGTGGATAAGTCTAGTGGAGTCGACTCCACAGTTATCATGCTTCTGATGTCACTTTAAAATGATTTACTGCAGAATTATAATGTTCGATATTGACAAGTTCACACATAAAACTATCATTCAGCTGGTCTGGTTTATTGCAGTAAGCTGTGTAAATAAATGTTACTAATAATATGACAGGAAAAGCTCTTCCCCACCTTCATTTAGTCAAAGTTTCCTCTCAGAGGTAAACAGGTTGGAGACTCCTGGTAAAAAACAAGCACAAAGACCGGCCCTAATTCTGTGTGTGTGTGTGTGTGTGTGTGCGTGTGTGTGTGTGTGTGTGTGTGCAGGTTTTCCTTGTGAGAAAGAACAGAGGGCCAGATGTAGGACAGCTCTATGCCATGAAGGTCCTCAAAAAGGCAACACTGAAAGGTGTGTGTTTGTAAACATGGGTTTAAAGTAATTGTTTGTTTTTACAGTTAATTAGTTATGTCAGTATTGTGTGTGTGTGTGTTTAGTGAGAGACCGTGTTAGGACAAAGATGGAGCGAGACATCCTGGTGGAGGTGAATCACCCGTTTATCGTCAAATTACATTACGGTGAGTGTGTTTATCAGAACTAGACAATCAGATCACTCCATTAATGGCTCTTCCCTAAAGCTCTGATTGGTTAGATGACATGCAATGTCCAGAGACAGGAAGTGCACAGAGTGTCATTAATATGGGACTAATAATTGTGTGTGTGTGTGTTCTGTGCTCAGCATTTCAGACGGAAGGAAAACTTTATTTAATCCTGGACTTCCTGAGAGGAGGAGATTTATTCACACGCCTCTCTAAAGAGGTCAGAGGTCACTCCTTCAATCCTCTCTCACATCTATAAGCTGACCATAAAAGAAAACTGACCCACAGACTAAATAAATTAATTAATAAATACACATTTACAGAAGAGTATAAAGAGAAGAAACAAAGTGTGTGTGTGTGTGTGTGATCAGGTCATGTTCACTGAGGAGGATGTGAAGTTCTATCTGGCTGAATTAGCTCTGGCTCTGGATCATTTACACGGCCTGGGGATCATCTACAGAGACCTCAAACCTGAGAAGTAACACACACACACACACACACACTACATTTTATACATTTATTTTAATTTATTAATTTATGTTTATATTCCATGTTGTGCAGTAATCAGTGTGTGTGTTTAATCACTGATATTGTGTGTGTGTGTGTGTGTGTTTGCAGTATCCTTCTGGATGATGAAGGTCATATTAAACTCACTGGTGTGTAAATCAACTAATCAGGGTTTATCAAAAAAAAAAATCCAGAGAAAAGAATATTATAAATCTATATTTTTAATAATTAAATATAATAGCTGATTATCTTTTGTGTATGTGTGTGTATGTGTGTGTGCGCGCGTGTGTGTGTGTGTCAGATTTTGGCCTCAGTAAGGAGTCTGTAGATCATGAAAATAAGGCATATTCATTTTGCGGAACTGTGGAGTACATGGCGCCCGAGGTGGTGAACCGCAGAGGCCACTCCCACAGCGCTGACTGGTGGTCATACGGCGTTTTAATGGTGAGTGGGTGGAGCTCATACAGGTGATGGCCATGACAGCAGGATCGTCCTGAACAAGAGTGGACGAGTTCACAGGAGGAATGATCTGACACTCGACTCTCTGACACTCACCTCTCACTGGACACAAGGGTTTTCATAAGATGTCTCAGAATTCTCTGAACTCTCAGTCCAGCTGCTGCTGTGAGTTCAGTGGTCAGTCACCTCAGTAGTCAGTTATTTCACTGGTCAGTTACCTCAGTGGTCAGTTATCTCAGTGGTCAGCTACCTCAGTGGTCAGTTACTTCACATTTTAATGATGTTATTATTGCTGTGTCCACAGTTCGAGATGCTGACCGGAATGCTGCCGTTTCAGGGAAAAGATCGTAAAGACACAATGACCATGATATTAAAGTGAGTAACACTGCAGCTCTCAGTTCACCTCATACTCAGGAAAAACCTCAGTGCAGGAAGGAGAAGACATTATAATGCTTTATTACAATGTATTATATATACAACATGTTATAACACATATATATATATATATAACAGTAATAATGCATCATAATCATCACACATATTGAGTAATGCTGTGGTAGAGGTGTCATGAAGCCTCGAGTCTTTCAGCACTGCACTGGAATGTATTAGTGAAATGATGGGTGTGTGTGTGTGTGTGTGTAGGGCAAAGTTAGGGATGCCATCATATCTGAGTTCTGAAGCTCAGTCTCTCCTGCGTAACCTGTTTAAACGAAACCCTGGAAATCGACTTGGTAATTAAATTGAATCGTTATTATTTATTCCTTCCTGATGACGAGCTCTTTCTTCCTGCTGTTCATTAATCTTCATCATTTAATATCACGTGTGTGTGTGTGTGTGTGTGTGTGTGTGTGTTTAGGGGCTGGGCCTGATGGAGTTGAGGAGATCAAAAGACATCAGTTCTTTGCCACCATTGACTGGAATGTAAGTGTGTGTGTGTGTGTGTGTGTGTTTGTGTGTAACACAGGTGTGAGTTATTTATTGATGATGTTGTTACAGAAACTTTTCCGCAGAGAGGTGAAGCCTCCGTTTAAACCAGCGATTGGTCGACCCGATGATACCGTTTACTTTGACTCTGAGTTCACTGCCAAAACTCCCCGAGGTAAAAAAACAACCTGCTTTAGAGGACACGCCCTCTGACACACCC
>NC_080737.1:20574523-20579523 GCF_019097595.1 Hemibagrus wyckioides | reverse complement strand
CACACACACTAACACTCATACACACACACACTAACACATACATACTAACACTCATATACACACACACACACACTAACACTCATACACACAAACAAACTCATATACACACACACTAACACTCACACACTAACACTCATACACACACACACTAACACTCGTATACACACACACTAACACACACACACTAACACTCACACACTAACACTCATACACACAAACAAACTCATATACACACACACACACTAACACACATACACACACACACACTAACACTCATACACACAGACACACACTAACACTCACACACACTAACTCACACACACACTAACACACACACTAATACTCGTATACACACACACACTAACACACACACTAACACTCACACACACACACTAACACTCACACACAAACACTCATACACACACACACACTAACACACTAACACTCATACACAAACAAACTCATATACACACACACACACTAACACTCACACACATACACACTAACACTCATACACACACACACACCAACACTCATACACACACACACTAACACTCATACACACACACACACACACACACTAACACTCATACACACACACACACTAACACACACACACACTAACACTCATACACACACACACACACTAACACTCATACACACACACACACTAACACACACACACACACACACTAACACTCACACACACTCATACACCCACACACACACACTAACACTCACACACACTCATACACCCACACACACACACTAACACACACTCACACACAAACACACACACACTAACACTCATACACACACACACTAACACACACTAACACTCATACACACACACACACTAACACACACTAACACTCACACACACACACTAACACTCACACAAACACACTAACACTCATACACACACACTAACACACACTAACACTCATACACACACACACTAACACTCACACACACTAACACTCATACACACACACACTAACACTCGTATACACACACACACTAACACTCGTATACACACACACTAACACACACACACACTAACACACACTAACACTCATACACACAACCAAACTCATATACACACACTAACACTCATACACACAGACACACACTAACACTCATACACACAGACACACACTAACACTCATACACACAACCAAACTCATATACACACACACACTAACACTCATACACACACACACTAACACTCATACACACACACACACTAACACTCACACACACACACACTAACACACACAAACACTCATACACACACACACACTAACACACACTAACACTCATACACACACACACTAACACACACACACTAACACACACACACACTAACACTCATACACACAAACAAACTCACACACACACACTAACACTCATACACACACACTAACACTCATACACACACACACACACACTAACACTCACACATACACACAAACAAACTCATATACACACACACACTAACACTCATACACACAAACAAACTCATATACACACACGAACACTCATACACACACACATTAACACTCCTACACACAGACACACACTAACACTCATACACACAACCAAACTCATATACACACACACACTAACACTCACACACATACACACTAACACTCATACACACACAAACACTCATATACACACACACACACTAACACTCATACACACAAACAAACTCACACACACTAACACTCATACACACACACACTAACACATACATACTAACACTCATATACACACACACACACACTAACACTCATACACACAAACAAACTCATATACACACACACTAACACTCACACACTAACACTCATACACACACACACTAACACTCGTATACACACACACTAACACACACACACTAACACTCACACACTAACACTCATACACACAAACAAACTCATATACACACACACACACACTAACACACATACACACACACACACTAACACTCATACACACAGACACACACTAACACTCACACACACTAACTCACACACACACTAACACACACACTAATACTCGTATACACACACACACTAACACACACACTAACACTCGTATACACACACACACTAACACTCACACACAAACACTCATACACACACACACACTAACACACTAACACTCATACACAAACAAACTCATATACACACACACACACTAACACTCACACACATACACACTAACACTCATACACACACACACACCAACACTCATACACACACACACTAACACTCATACACACACACACACACACACACACACTAACACTCATACACACACACACACTAACACACACACACACTAACACTCATACACACACACACACACTAACACTCATACACACACACACACTAACACACACACACACACACACTAACACTCACACACACTCATACACCCACACACACACACTAACACTCACACACACTCATACACCCACACACACACACTAACACACACTCACACACAAACACACACACACTAACACTCATACACACACACACTAACACACACTAACACTCATACACACACACACACTAACACACACTAACACTCACACACACACACTAACACTCACACAAACACACTAACACTCATACACACACACTAACACACACTAACACTCATACACACACACACACTAACACTCACACACACTAACACTCATACACACACACACTAACACTCGTATACACACACACACTAACACACACACACACTAACACTCACACACTAACACTCATACACTCACACACACACACACTAACACACACTAACACTCACACACACACTAACACTCATACACACACACACACACACACTAACACTCACACACACACACTAACACTCATACACACACACACACTAACACTCACACACACACACTAACACTCATACACACACACACTAACACTCGTATACACACACACACTAACACACACACTAACACTCGTATACACACACACTAACACACACACACTAACACTCATACACACAAACAAACTCATATACACACACACACACTAACACTCATACACACACACACACACTAACACTCATACACACAGACACACACTAACACTCACACACACTAACTCACACACACACACACTAACACTCGTATACACACACACACTAACACACACACACACTAACACTCATACACACAGACACACACTAACACTCACACACACTAACTCACACACACACACACTAACACTCGTATACACACACACACTAACACACACACACACTAACACTCACACACAAACACTCATACACACACACACACTAACACACACACTCACACACTAACACTCATACACACAAACAAACTCATATACACACACACACACTAACACTCACACACTAACACTCACACACACACACACCAACACTCATACACACACACACTAACACTCATACACACACACACTAACACTCATACACACAAACAAACTCATATACACACACACACACTAACACTCATACACACACACACACACACTAACACTCATACACACAGACACACACTAACACTCACACACACTAACTCACACACACACACACACTAACACTCGTATACACACACACACTAACACTCACACACACACTAACACTCACACACAAACACTCATACACACAAACAAACTCATATACACACACACACACTAACACTCATACACACACACACTAACACTCATACACACAGACACACACTAACACTCACACACACTAACTCACACACACACACACTAACACTCGTATACACACACACACTAACACACACACACACTAACACTCACACACAAACACTCATACACACTCACACACTAACACTCATACACACAAACAAACTCATATACACACACACACACTAACACTCACACACTAACACTCACACACACACACACCAACACTCATACACACACACACTAACACTCATACACACACACTAACACTCATACACACACACTAACACTCATACACACACACTAACACTCACACACACACACACTAACACAAACACTCATACACACACACACACACACTAACACTCATACACACACACTAACACAAACACACATACACACACACACACACACACACACACTAACACTCACACACACACACTAACACAAACACTCATATACACACACACACTAACACACACACACACACACACTAACACTCATACACACACACACTAACACACACACACACTAACACACACACACACACACACTAACACACACACACACACACTAACACACACACACTAACACACACTAACACAAACACTCATATACACACACACACTAACACACACACACACACTAACACTCATACACACACACTAACACTCACACACACTAACACAAACACTCATATACACACACACACTAACACACACACACTAACACTCATACACACACACTAACACACTCATATACACACACACACTAACACACACACACTAACACTCATACACACACACTAACACAAACACTCATATACACACACACACTAACACACACACACACTAACACTCATACACAAACTAACACTCATACACACACACTAACACACTCATATACACACACACACTAACACACACACACTAACACTCATACACACACACTAACACACTCATACACACACACACACACACTAACACACACACACACACTAACACTCATACACACACAGACAGACACACACACACACTAACACTCATACACACACACACACACTAACACTCATACACACACACACTAACACACACACACACACACTAACACTCATACACACACAGACAGACACACACACACACTAACACTCATACACACACACACACACTAACACTCATACACACACACACACACACTAACACTCATACACACACACTAACACACACACACACACACTAACACTCATACACACACACACACACA
>NC_080737.1:20544523-20567023 GCF_019097595.1 Hemibagrus wyckioides | reverse complement strand
ACAAAATTTTTTTTACAGTGTATTATATCTGTACTTGTGTGCACTTTTCTGTGTGTGTGTGTGTGTGTTCTCTGTTCTGTGGGGTTTTAATAATTTTTCTGACCACTCCAGTGGACAATCAGCTGTTATTAAGAATATCTTTAATAGTAATAATAAACTCATTTCTGTCTCTTTCCTCATAATAAAAGCAGTCACGTGACACTGAGAAGTTAAAAGATGTTAGTGTGGTCATTAAGACGTTAGTTAGGCGTTAAGAACAAAAGGTTGAAGGTTTATATTAAAAAGGTTACTATAGTAGAGGTTTAGTGAAGTTTCAGTGGGTGTAGAGAGGCTGCTGTGGTCCTCAGGTGATCTGAGTGAAGAGGAACCCTGAGCTCCTGCTCCGAAATGTAAACACACCCCTGTGGGGAACACCGTATTTTACAGTGCTACCATACCGCAGCTCTCATTTTAATATTTCCCTGAAGCACACACACACTTTTCCCACTCGGGATCGACTTTCACGGCTCTGCGGAAAAGGAGTAGGAAATGATGAGACCGACATAACTAAAAGTTATCGCCTTTGTTGCTCTACCGATTTTAATAAAGTTTTTTCGGTGCGTTCGTTAATGCGCACGCGCAGATCACCGCACGAGGCGGAAGTGTGTTATCGTGGAGGGGAGGGAAAGAGCTAGCTGAGCTAACGAGAGGTAGCTCCTTAACCCAGGTGTACAGAACACAGTGTGCAGGTTTCATCACTGAACACTTTACTTTAGCACACTGCTGGAGGGAGGGACTGCGCTCTGTGGTGAAGATGCCGAAGAATAAAGGTGAGAACAGCGTGTGTGTGTGCGCGCGCGCGCGCGTGACTGACTGAGTGAGTGTGTATGCGTGTGTATAATTCAATGTTGTTGGAATGCTAGCTAATATGCTAACAGGCTGAGGTAGCAGCGCATGACCCTGAAAATGCCGAATAAAAACAGAATCAGGCAGAAACAGACAAAAAGGTGTGTGTGTGTGGTATTGTGTATGTTAGTGTGTGGTAGTGTGGTATTGTGTGTGTGTGTGTTAGAGTGTGTGGAAGGGTTTATTAACTAGAGGAAACTAAAAGGGATGAGTTCAGGCCTCTGAAAGAATCCATGTCTTTAATTTCAGTAAATATTTCATTAGAGTGTGTTTAACTGATATAGTGAGCTTAATAAAGTCTCAGTATTTAGGTTTCAGACATTCATCTGGATTATTTCTGTTCACACACTCTCACTTGTATCCCTTCATTAATCACTTTATATATAAACATTCCTAATAATAATGACTCAGTGATGCTAATAACAATATTTGTGTGTGTGTGTGTGTATGTGTGTGTGGTAGGTAAGGGAGGAAAGAATCGGCGGCGTGGTAAGAATGAGAACGAGTCGGAGAAGAGAGAGCTGGTGTTTAAGGAGGATGGACAGGGTGAGTTACCATGGCGATGACACCTTACTTTCATCAGCACCACTACTCTGTCTGTGTGTGTGTGTGTGTGTGTGTGTACAGTACTATCAAGAGCTCACTGTAAACAATTAATTCTCAGTGCAGTGTGTATGAGCCATGTCTCTGCTTCCCATCAGTTTTGGCTGTGTGTGTGTGTGTAGAATATGCTCAGGTGATTAAGATGTTGGGAAACGGGCGTTTGGAGGCAATGTGCTTTGACGGAGTGAAGAGGCTGTGTCACATCAGAGGAAAACTCCGGAAAAAGGTACACACACAGTATTTAACTCTCACAAGGCCCATTGGTGAGTGTTTACTGAGAACTGTGAGAGATAATAAATCTAAGCATATTGTGTATTGTGGGGTGTTATTGTTATTAACTGTCTCTGTGTCTGTAGGTCTGGATAAACACGTCTGATATCATTCTGATCGGACTGAGAGATTATCAGGTGAATTTACACACACACATAGGGAGATACACAGATGTCTGAGTGTTTCTCACTGGTGTGTGTGTGTGTGTCAGGATAATAAAGCAGATGTGATTCTGAAGTATAATGCAGATGAGGCGAGGAGTCTGAAGGCATATGGTGAACTCCCAGAGCACGGTGAGTGTGTGTGTGTACACACTATCTGATCAGTACGATATGACCCACACTGGTTGTTATGATGTAGGAGTCACTCCTTACACTAGGGTATGGTGTGTGTGTGGTTTTTACTCGCACTGACCAAACCCAACTATAACACTGAGTTTATTTATTACACTTCATTCATCTATTCCTCTCTCTCTCTCCCCCTCCCTCCCTCCCTCCCTCTCTTCATCTATTCCTCTCTCTCTCTCCCCCTCCCTCCCTCCCTCCCTCCCTCTCTCTCTCTCCCACAGCTAAAATCAATGAGACGGACACATTTGGACCTGGTGATGATGATGAGATTCAGTTTGATGACATTGGAGATGATGATGAGGACATTGATGATGTGAGCAGACATCATCACCTTTAACATTTTATACCTTTAACTTTATCATACCTGAGCTTTAAGGTTAAGTCTTCATGTCAGTTATTCATCTCTCTGTCTGTCTGTCTCTCAGATCTGAAGGTGTGTATGGAGGACTGCTGTGTTTACTGCAGAGAGGAAGATCATGCTCTCTTCTGATTGGACAGAATTTATTAAACTTTTTCCGTGACTGACAAACTGGTGATACACCTCTCTCTCTCTCTCTCTCTCTCTCTCTCTCTCTCACACACACACACACACACACACACACACACACACACACACAGTTAAATAACCCATATAAATCACTCCTTCATTTCAAACTACATATTTTTGTTAATGTTTTAAACTATTTATATTTTATTTTGCCATATGTGCTGGAATTTAAGACTCAAATATGAAATGCATCACAATTTACAATAAAAGTTTAAACCTGATTTTTGTGTGTGTGTGTGTTTTATCACCAGCATGGGTCACTGCATCAATTGGTTATTTTATGTTCCCTTGTACACTTGTTCCCTTGTACACTTGTTCCCTTGTACACTTGTTCCCTTGCTCTTGGTTTAGTCTTCGCTGTCTCCAGGGTGTCTGACGTCACAGGTTCAGTTCTATTGGCTGAAATCTGTCTCGTGGTCATTTTTGTTGATTATAAAGCAGGCAGAATCTTCTGTGGGTTTATTAGCCAGCCAGCTAACGAGGATTATTAAATGAAGTAAAGTTTTAGTGAAAGTCATCACTACACTGCTGAGGTCGGAAATACATCAGTGCTAGTTGAGTTAATACTCATGATTTAGCAGAAGCTCTTTAGGTACACTGCTCTGACTATAAAACTGCTAAACCTGCTGTTTGACGTTGACCACGCCCTCTTCTACGATGTCACACTAATTGTGTCCTGTTATTTCTATTACTGTAAACTCAGATTTTGACGCAACAGATCAGAAATCGAACACTGCATGATTGAACCTGCCCCATTTCGCCTGAACTCACGCATGTGCACAACAGAATCGCTTTACTTCGACTTTATACAATTTGTGTGAATTGAATTAAAGCGGAACCGATCCACCGATGGAGCTCGATGACCAATGCGATGTGGAGTGACGTCACTGCCTCCTCGCGCGCTCACTGTCGCCGTACACGCGCTTTGTGCTCGGATGCTGCGGGAGCGCAGTGCTGTGGATGCTCACGGGCTCTCTCCGCTATTTTTTAGAGTATTTATTTATTTACTTGTTTATTTATATTTTACTGAAGCCGCCGCTCGTGTTTCGGAGCACGAACATGGCGGAATCTGGTCTGTTCGGTTTGAGATGATTTCTTTAAAAACGGATTTTCGGCGCAGTGACATTGCGGATTTACTCCAACGGCAGGATCAGGGTTGCCAGATTGCACAGACACATTCCTTGTTTAGAGTGCTGTTATTAATGTCATGGTGTTAATGCAGATGTGTGTATATAGTGTGTGTATAGTGTGTGTATGGAGTGTGTGTATAATGCGTGTAGCTCTGTGCTCATTAAAGACTGCGTTATAAACCTCAGCGCTTCAGTCCGGGTTGCCAGATTGAGATTGAGTGTGTTAACTTTAATTCGCGCTGCTTCTTTAGAATTAGTGATCAGTTTAAAAGAATACTAATGATTATTGAGACAGAACGAAAGTGTCCAGTCCTTTATCGGTCCGGTTTATAATCACCAGGGATTGTATAGTACCGGGTTTAAAGGGCGGATAAGCATCCTGTAAACCTGGCAACCCCGAACCAGGCGGCAGAGGGAAGATGGCGGAGAGCGCGAGACACACGGAGACCGGAGGTACAGGTGCAGCAGGTCCAGGTGAACACACACACACAGAGTCGGTGGACATGCAGTGATGCTCTGTGGGAAAGGATGCATGACTAAAGCACGAGAGGTCTGGGGTCAAGTCCCAAACAAAGGTGTAGCCTCAGTTCATGTCCTTTGTGGTGCACTGATACAGGGATGCGCGAGTTTTTGCAGTGCACTTCCTCCACATGGCTCCTCATTGTGATTGGATGTAGTGCACTATGTAGGGTGTAGCAGCATCTCTTCTGTACTGCACATATTAATTACAGGTGCTGTTTATAATCAGGGGTCACCTGAGATTTACATTATGTAGTCATGCATGCCCTTACGAAGGGGACATGGCCTTGTGAGGAATGCTGCTGATTCACTCTGTACAGATGGTTAGGAATAAACCTGTCTGTCTGTCTCCCTGTCTCTCTCCCTGTCTGTTCATTCGTTCAAAGGCCCAGAAATGTTATTTTGGAACACTGCATATAAAGTGCTTTAAATCTACTGTCTCTCTCTCTGTGTGTGTGTGTGTGTGTGTGTGATGAGAGTGAATCAGCTGTATAAAAGCCATTCAGAGGATTAGCTGAAGCTTTGAAATGCATTCAGTTGAATCTCTAGACGTTCTGACAGACAGAAAATGGTGATCAGTCTTGTGCACTGGGGTGTGTGTGTGTGTCCAGTATTTCACTCCTATATCTACAAAACCTTCTCTACTTCCTGTTTTGTCCCAGCTAAAGTGATGACATCATCACCAGTCTTTGAGAAGAAACATCAGAGAAATGGTCACGCCTCCCCAGCTCACCAACCAGCCAATCAGAGCAGCCCAACTGCTGTTAAACAGAGTAAGCTCCTCTCACTCCCCCTCTTTATTACTGATGATATTTTCATAATAAAGGAAAGTCATACTATATTTCTCATATTTCATGTTGCGTATATTTCTTATTAGCTGAAATCTTGACTCCACCTTCCGTGTCAGAGAAGAAGCCTCTGACCAATGGTCATGCTTCACCTGTCCGCCTTCCAGCCAATAGCAGCAACAACCAGACAGGTAACCAGTGTAAATGTGTGTTAATGAGCATGGATCTGTCTTAAAACGTGTGGAACAGGGAGTAAGCAGAGATGGTTATTCTCTCTCTCTCTCTCTCTCTCTCTCTCTCCTCTCTCTCTCACTCTCTCTCTCTCCTCTCTCTCCTCTCTCTCCCTTTCAGGTGTGGAGTCTCTACTCAAAACAGACGACAGGATGCGACTGGCCCGAGAGAGACGAGAGGAGAGAGAGAGGAGTCTGGGTGAGAGCAATAATCTGACCTGTAACATTCATATTAATAAAGGGGAGAGAGAGAGAGAGGGGGAGAGGGGGAGAGAGAGCATGTACATCACTAATACTCTTTGAGTTTTTTTGTCACCTCTCTCTCTGTTGCTGTCTTTCTTTCTTTCTTTCTTTCTTTCTTTCTTTCTTTCTTTCTTTCTCTCTCTCTCTCTCTCTCTCTCTCTCTCTCAGCGATGAGGGAGCAGGCTCTGATGGAGAAGGAGCGTCGTGCTCGTCTGCAGTATGAGAGAACGAGGGAGGAGAGATGTAGGCGTCTGGAGGAGCAGAGGCAGAAGGAGGAGCAGCGCAGAGCTGCTGTGGAGGAGAAAAGGAGGCAGCAGCTGGAGGAGGAAAAGGTCAGGGTCAAAGGTCAAGATCGGTTGATGATAGCTGTGGTGTTCATATTAAAAGTAGGACATGTATCTCAGGACACACCTGAACCTGTCCTGTCCCACCTGTCTCACTCTATACACTCTTAATGTACTGATAATAAACACCGGTCAGATCTACACAGGCAGCTGGAAATGTGTTGGTCATTGTGTCTGCTATTATTATAAAGATTATATCAGAAGAAGAAAATTAGGTGTGTGTGTGTGTGTGTGTGTGTGTGTGTGTGTGTGTGCAGGAGCGTCTGGAGGCTTTAATGAGGAAATCACTGGAGCGAAGTCTTCAACTGGAGAACAGAAACAAACGCGGGACTTGGGGGATAAATGGACAGAGTGAGTGAGTGAGAGAGAGAGAGCGAGAGAGAGAGTGAGAGAGTGAGAGAGAGAGAGTGAGTGAGAGAGAAAGAGAGAGAGAGAAAATAAATGGGTGAGAGAGAGAGAGATGGGTGGACAAAGAGAGGTGTAAAATGAGAGGAAGGTGAGAATATTCCAGAAAGCATAGAGGGAACCTCATTGCAGGTGGTTGGATAGAGAGATGGGGGATGGAGAGAGAGATGGATTGACAGATGGGGGATGGAGAGAGGTATCAGGTGAAATGAAGTGTAGAGCTGTAACCTGAGGGAGAGAAGAAAATAAAAAAACTGAAATAAAGAGAGATGACAAGGGTGTTTTAGAGAGAGAGAGGCAGACAGAAGAGACAGAATGAGAGAGGGACAGAAAAAAGGACATATTGAATAGTATATGGAAGAAAGGAGGGATAAACGAGGGAGTTTAAGAGAAAAGCAGGATGGACAGATTGGTGGATTAGAACGAAAGCACAGGCTCAATATTTGGCAAGTGGCTGTGCTGATGCATTTAATAGTGTGTTTTACTGAGGGATCACTATTTGGCAAGAGAGGAAATTGCAGTAAAAATGTTTCAGTCAGTAAGATAGAGGGAGAGAGACAAATCCGAGTGTGTGAATGTGAGTGTGTGTGAGTGTGTGAATGTAAGTGTGTGAATGTAAGTGTGTGAATGTGAGTGTGTGAATGTAAGTGTGTGTGTGTGTGAATGTAAGTGTGTGTGTGAATGTGAGTGTGTGAATGTGAGTGTGTGTGAGTGTGTGAATGTGAGTGTGTGTGAGTGTGTGAATGTGAGTGTGTGTGAGTGTGTGAATGTGTGTGAATGTGAGTGTGTGTGTGAATGTGAGTGTGTGAATGTAAGTGTGTGTGAGTGTGTGAATGTAAGTGTGTGTGAGTGTGTGAATGTAAGTGTGTGTGAGTGTGTGAATGTGTGTGAATGTAAGTGTGTGTGAATGTGAGTGTGTGAATGTAAGTGTGTGTGAGTGTGTGAATGTAAGTGTGTGAATGTAAGTGTGTGAATGTGAGTGTGTGAATGTAAGTGTGTGTGAGTGTGTGAATGTAAGTGTGTGAATGTAAGTGTGTGTGAGTGTGTGAATGTAAGTGTGTGAATGTAAGTGTGTGTGAGTGTGTGAATGTAAGTGTGTGAATGTAAGTGTGTGTGAGTGTGTGAATGTGAGTGTGTGAATGTGTGTGAATGTGAGTGTGTGAATGTAAGTGTGTGAATGTAAGTGTGTGTGAGTGTGTGAATGTGAGTGTGTGAATGTGAGTGTGTGTGTGAATGTAAGTGTGTGAATGTAAGTGTGTGTGAATGTAAGTGTGTGAATGTAAGTGTGTGTGAGTGTGTGAATGTAAGTGTGTGAATGTGAGTGTGTGAATGTGTGTGAATGTGAGTGTGTGAATGTAAGTGTGTGTGAGTGTGTGAATGTAAGTGTGTGTGAGTGTGTGAATGTAAGTGTGTGTGAGTGTGTGAATGTAAGTGTGTGAGTGTGTGAATGTAAGTGTGTGTGAGTGTGTGAATGTAAGTGTGTGAATGTAAGTGTGTGTGAGTGTGTGAATGTAAGTGTGTGTGAGTGTGTGAATGTAAGTGTGTGAATGTAAGTGTGTGTGAGTGTGTGAATGTAAGTGTGTGAATGTAAGTGTGTGAATGTGAGTGTGTGAATGTAAGTGTGTGTGAGTGTGTGAATGTGAGTGTGTGAATGTAAGTGTGTGTGAATGTGAGTGTGTGAATGTAAGTGTGTGAATGTGAGTGTGTGAATGTAAGTGTGTGTGAGTGTGTGAATGTAAGTGTGTGAATGTAAGTGTGTGAGTGTGTGAATGTAAGTGTGTGAATGTAAGTGTGTGTGAGTGTGTGAATGTAAGTGTGTGAATGTAAGTGTGAGTGTGTGAATGTGAGTGTGTGTGAGTGTGTGAATGTAAGTGTGTGTGAGTGTGAATGTAAGTGTGTGAGTGTGTGAATGTAAGTGTGAATGTAAGTGTGTGAATGTGAGTGTGTGAGTGTGTGAATGTAAGTGTGTGAGTGTGTGAATGTGAGTGTGTGAATGTGAGTGTGTGAATGTAAGTGTGTGAATGTAAGTGTGTGTGAATGTGAGTGTGTGAATGTAAGTGTGTGTGAGTGTGTGAATGTAAGTGTGTGAATGTAAGTGTGTGTGAGTGTGTGAATGTAAGTGTGTGAATGTAAGTGTGTGTGAGTGTGTGAATGTAAGTGTGTGAATGTGAGTGTGTGTGTGAATGTAAGTGTGTGAATGTAAGTGTGTGTGAGTGTGAATGTGAGTGTGTGAATGTAAGTGTGTGAATGTAAGTGTGTGTGAGTGTGTGAATGTAAGTGTATGTGTGAATGTAAGTGTGTGAATGTAAGTGTGTGTGAGTGTGTGAATTTGAGTGTGTGAATGTAAGTGTGTGTGAGTGTGTGAATGTAAGTGTGTGTGTGAATGTAAGTGTGTGAATGTAAGTGTGTGTGAGTGTGTGAATGTGAGTGTGTGAATGTAAGTGTGTGTGAGTGTGTGAATGTAAGTGTGTGACTGTAAGTGTGTGAGTGTGTGAATGTGAGTGTGTGTGAGTGTGTGAATGTAAGTGTGTGTGAGTGTGTGAATGTAAGTGTGTGAATGTAAGTGTGTGAGTGTGTGAATGTAAGTGTGTGAATGTGAGTGTGTGTGTGTGTGAATGTAAGTGTGAATGTAAGTGTGTGAATGTGAGTGTGTGAGTGTGTGAATGTAAGTGTGTGTGAATGTAAGTGTGTGTGAGTGTGTGAATGTGAGTGTGTGAATGTAAGTGTGTGTGTGAGTGTGTGAATGTAAGTGTGTGAGTGTGTGAATGTGAGTGTGTGTGAGTGTGTGAATGTAAGTGTGTGTGAGTGTGTGAATGTAAGTGTGTGTGAGTGTGTGAATGTAAGTGTGTGTGAGTTTGTGAATGTGAGTGTGTGTGAGTGTGTGAATATGAGTGTGTGAATGTAAGTGTGTGTGAGTGTGTGAATGTAAGTGTGTGAATGTAAGTGTGTGTGAGTGTGTGAATGTGAGTGTGTGAATGTAAGTGTGTGTGTGTGTGAATGTAAGTGTGTGTGAGTGTGTGAATGTAAGTGTGTGAATGTAAGTGTGTGTGAGTGTGTGAATGTGAGTGTGTGTGAGTGTGTGAATGTAAGTGTGTGTGTGAATGTAAGTGTGTGAATGTAAGTGTGTGTGAGTGTGTGAATGTAAGTGTGTGTGAGTGTGTGAATGTAAGTGTGTGAATGTAAGTGTGTGAATGTAAGTGTGTGAATGTAAGTGTGTGTGTGTGTGTGAATTTAAGTGTGTGAATGTAAGTGTGTGAATGTAAGTGTGTGAGTGTGTGAATGTAAGTGTGTGTGAATGTAAGTGTGTGTGAGTGTGTGAATGTGAGTGTGTGAATGTAAGTGTGTGTGTGAGTGTGTGAATGTAAGTGTGTGAGTGTGTGAATGTGAGTGTGTGTGAGTGTGTGAATGTAAGTGTGTGTGAGTGTGTGAATGTAAGTGTGTGTGAGTGTGTGAATGTAAGTGTGTGTGAGTTTGTGAATGTGAGTGTGTGTGAGTGTGTGAATATGAGTGTGTGAATGTAAGTGTGTGTGAGTGTGTGAATGTAAGTGTGTGAATGTAAGTGTGTGTGAGTGTGTGAATGTGAGTGTGTGTGAGTGTGTGAATGTGAGTGTGTGTGGGTGTGTGAATGTAAGTGTGTGTGTGAATGTAAGTGTGTGAATGTAAGTGTGTGTGAGTGTGTGAATGTGAGTGTGTGTGAGTGTGTGAATGTAAGTGTGTGTGTGAATGTAAGTGTGTGAATGTAAGTGTGTGTGAGTGTGTGAATGTAAGTGTGTGTGAGTGTGTGAATGTAAGTGTGTGTGAGTGTGTGAATGTGAGTGTGTGAATGTAAGTGTGTGTGAGTGTGTGAATGTAAGTGTGTGAATGTAAGTGTGTGTAAGTGTGTGAATGTGAGTGTGTGTGTGTGTGAATGTAAGTGTGAATGTAAGTGTGTGAATGTGAGTGTGTGAGTGTGTGAATGTAAGTGTGTGTGAATGTAAGTGTGTGTGAGTGTGTGAATGTGAGTGTGTGAATGTAAGTGTGTGTGTGAGTGTGTGAATGTAAGTGTGTGAGTGTGTGAATGTGAGTGTGTGTGAGTGTGTGAATGTAAGTGTGTGTGAGTGTGTGAATGTAAGTGTGTGTGAGTGTGTGAATGTAAGTGTGTGTGAGTTTGTGAATGTGAGTGTGTGTGAGTGTGTGAATATGAGTGTGTGAATGTAAGTGTGTGTGAGTGTGTGAATGTAAGTGTGTGAATGTAAGTGTGTGTGAGTGTGTGAATGTAAGTGTGTGTGAGTGTGTGAATGTAAGTGTGTGAATGTAAGTGTGTGTGAGTGTGTGAATGTAAGTGTGTGAATGTAAGTGTGTGAATGTGAGTGTGTGAATGTAAGTGTGTGTGAGTGTGTGAATGTGAGTGTGTGAATGTAAGTGTGTGTGAATGTGAGTGTGTGAATGTAAGTGTGTGAATGTAAGTGTGTGAATGTGTGTGTGAATGTGAGTGTGTGAATGTGTGTGTGTGTGTGTGTGAATGTAAGTGTGTGAGTGTGTGAATGTGTGTGAATGTGAGTGTGTGAATGTAAGTGTGTGTGTGTGTGAATGTAAGTGTGTGAGTGTGTGAATGTGTGTGAATGTGAGTGTGTGAATGTAAGTGTGTGTGAGTGTGTGAATGTAAGTGTGTGTGAGTGTGTGAATGTAAGTGTGTGTGAGTGTGTGAATGTAAGTGTGTGAGTGTGTGAATGTAAGTGTGTGTGAGTGTGTGAATGTAAGTGTGTGAATGTAAGTGTGTGTGAGTGTGTGAATGTAAGTGTGTGAATGTAAGTGTGTGTGAGTGTGTGAATGTGAGTGTGTGAATGTAAGTGTGTGTGAGTGTGTGAATGTGAGTGTGTGTGAATGTGAGTGTGTGAATGTGTGTGTGTGAATGTAAGTGTGTGTGAGTGTGTGAATGTGAGTGTGTGAATGTAAGTGTGTGTGAATGTGAGTGTGTGAATGTAAGTGTGTGAATGTAAGTGTGTGAATGTGTGTGTGAATGTGAGTGTGTGAATGTGTGTGTGTGTGAGTGTGTGAATGTAAGTGTGTGAATGTAAGTGTGTGAGTGTGTGAATGTAAGTGTGTGAATGTAAGTGTGTGTGAGTGTGTGAATGTAAGTGTGTGAATGTAAGTGTGAGTGTGTGAATGTGAGTGTGTGTGAGTGTGTGAATGTAAGTGTGTGTGAGTGTGTGAATGTAAGTGTGTGAATGTAAGTGTGTGTGTGTGTGAATGTAAGTGTGTGAGTGTGTGAATGTAAGTGTGAATGTAAGTGTGTGAATGTGAGTGTGTGAGTGTGTGAATGTAAGTGTGTGAGTGTGTGAATGTGAGTGTGTGAATGTGAGTGTGTGAATGTAAGTGTGTGAATGTAAGTGTGTGTGAATGTGAGTGTGTGAATGTAAGTGTGTGTGAGTGTGTGAATGTAAGTGTGTGAATGTAAGTGTGTGTGAGTGTGTGAATGTAAGTGTGTGTGTGTGTGAGTGTGTGAATGTAATTGTGTGAATGTGAGTGTGTGAATGTAAGTGTGTGAATGTAAGTGTGTGAATGTGAGTGTGTGTGAGTGTGTGAATGTAAGTGTGTGAATGTAAGTGTGTGTGAGTGTGTGAATGTAAGTGTGTGTGAGTGTGTGAATGTAAGTGTGTGAATGTAAGTGTGTGAATGTGAGTGTGTGAGTGTGTGAATGTGAGTGTGTGTGTGTGTGAATGTAAGTGTGTGTGTGTGAATGTAAGTGTGTGAATGTAAGTGTGTGTGAGTGTGTGAATGTGAGTGTGTGAATGTAAGTGTGTGTGAGTGTGTGAATGTAAGTGTGTGACTGTAAGTGTGTGAGTGTGTGAATGTGAGTGTGTGTGAGTGTGTGAATGTAAGTGTGTGTGAGTGTGTGAATGTAAGTGTGTGAATGTAAGTGTGTGAGTGTGTGAATGTAAGTGTGTGAATGTGAGTGTGTGTGTGTGTGAATGTAAGTGTGAATGTAAGTGTGTGAATGTGAGTGTGTGAGTGTGTGAATGTAAGTGTGTGTGAATGTAAGTGTGTGTGAGTGTGTGAATGTGAGTGTGTGAATGTAAGTGTGTGTGTGAGTGTGTGAATGTAAGTGTGTGAGTGTGTGAATGTGAGTGTGTGTGAGTGTGTGAATGTAAGTGTGTGTGAGTGTGTGAATGTAAGTGTGTGTGAGTGTGTGAATGTAAGTGTGTGTGAGTTTGTGAATGTGAGTGTGTGTGAGTGTGTGAATATGAGTGTGTGAATGTAAGTGTGTGTGAGTGTGTGAATGTAAGTGTGTGAATGTAAGTGTGTGTGTGTGTGAATGTGAGTGTGTGTGAGTGTGTGAATGTAAGTGTGTGTGAGTGTGTGAATGTAAGTGTGTGTGAGTGTGTGAATGTAAGTGTGTGAATGTAAGTGTGTGTGAGTGTGTGAATGTGAGTGTGTGAATGTAAGTGTGTGTGATTGTGTGAATGTGAGTGTGTGAATGTAAGTGTGTGTGAATGTAAGTGTGTGTGAGTGTGTGAATGTGAGTGTGTGAATGTAAGTGTGTGTGAATGTGAGTGTGTGAATGTAAGTGTGTGAATGTAAGTGTGTGAATGTGTGTGTGAATTTGAGTGTGTGAATGTAAGTGTGTGTGAGTGTGTGAATGTAAGTGTGTGAATGTAAGTGTGTGAATGTAAGTGTGTGAATGTAAGTGTGTGTGAGTGTGTGAATGTAAGTGTGTGTGAGTGTGTGAATGTAAGTGTGTGTGAGTGTGTGAATTTGAGTGTGTGAATGTAAGTGTGTGAATGTAAGTGTGTGAATGTGAGTGTGTGTGAGTGTATGAATGTAAGTGTGTGAATGTAAGTGTGTGTGAGTGTGTGAATGTAAGTGTGTGTGAGTGTGTGAATGTAAGTGTGTGAATGTGAGTGTGTGTGAGTGTGTGAATGTGAGTGTGTGTGAGTGTGTGAATGTGAGTGTGTGAATGTAAGTGTGTGAATGTAAGTGTGTGAATGTGTGTGTGAATGTGAGTGTGTGAATGTAAGTGTGTGTGAGTGTGTGAATGTAAGTGTGTAAATGTAAGTGTGTGTGAGTGTGTGAATGTAAGTGTGTGAATGTAAGTGTGTGAATGTAAGTGTGAGTGTGTGAATGTAAGTGTGTGTGAGTGTGTGAATGTAAGTGTGTGAATGTAAGTGTGTGAATGTAAGTGTGTGTGAGTGTGAATGTGTGTGTGAGTGTGTGAATGTGAGTGTGTGAATGTGAGTGTGTGTGAGTGTGTGAATGTAAGTGTGTGTGAGTGTGTGAATGTAAGTGTGTGAATGTAAGTGTGTGTGAGTGTGTGAATGTAAGTGTGTGAATGTAAGTGTGTGTGAGTGTGGGAATGTGAGTGTGTGAATGTAAGTGTGTGAATGTAAGTGTGTGTGAGTGTGTGAATGTAAGTGTGTGTGAGTGTGTGTGAGTGTGTGAATGTAATTGTGTGAATGTAAGTGTGTGAATGTAAGTGTGTGAATGTGAGTGTGTGTGAGTGTGTGAATGTAAGTGTGTGAATGTAAGTGTGTGTGAGTGTGTGAATGTAAGTGTGTGTGAGTGTGTGAATGTAAGTGTGTGAATGTGAGTGTGAATGTGAGTGTGTGAATGTAAGTGTGTGTGTGAATGTAAGTGTGTGTGAGTGTGTGAATGTAAGTGTGTGAATGTAAGTGTGTGTGAGTGTGTGAATGTGAGTGTGTGAATGTAAGTGTGTGTGAGTGTGTGAATGTGAGTGTGTGAATGTAGTGTGTGAGTGTGTGGAATGTGAGTGTGTGTGAGTGTGTGAATGTAAGTGTGTGTGAGTGTGTGAATGTAAGTGTGTGAATGTAAGTGTGTGTGAGTGTGTGAATGTAAGTGTGTGAATGTAAGAGTGTGTGAGTGTGTGAATGTAAGTGTGTTGTGTGTGAATGTGAGTGTGTGTGAGTGTGTGAATGTAAGTGTGTGTGAGTGTGAGAATGTAAGTGTGTGTGAATGTAAGTGTGTGTGAGTGTGTGAATGGGAGTGTGTGAATGTAAGTGGTGTGTGAGTGTGTGAATGTAAGTGTGTGAGTGTGTGAATGTGAGTGTGTGTGAGTGTGTGAATGTAAGTGTGTGTGAATGTAAGTGTGTGTGAGTGTGTGAATGTAAGTGTGTGTGAGTTTGTGAATGTGAGTGTGTGTGTGTGTGAATGTGAGTGTGTGAATGTAAGTGTGTGAATGTAAGTGTGTGAGTGTGTGAATGTAAGTGTGTGTGAATGTAAGTGTGTGAATGTAAGTGTGTGTGAGTGTGAATGTGTGTGTGAGTGTGTGAATGTGAGTGTGTGAATGTGAGTGTGTGTGAATGTAAGTGTGTGTGAGTGTGTGAATGTAAGTGTGTGAGTGTGTGAATGTGAGTGTGTGAATGTAAGTGTGTGTGTGAATGTAAGTGTGTGTGAGTGTGTGAATGTGAGTGTGTGAATGTAAGTGTGTGTGAGTGTGTGAATGTAAGTGTGTGAATGTAAGTGTGTGAGTGTTGGTGTGTGTGAGTGTGTGTAAGTGTGTGAATGTAAGTGTGTGTGAGTGTGTGAATGTGGGTGTGTGAATGTAAGTGTGTGTGAGTGTGTGAATGTAAGTGTGTGAATGTAAGTGTGTGTGTGTGTGTGAATGTAAGTGTGTGTGTGTGTGGATGTAAGTGTGTGTGAGTGTGTGAATGTAAGTGTGTGTGGAGTGTGTGAATGTGAGTGTGTGAATGTAAGTGTGTGTGAGTGTGTGAATGTGAGTGTGTGAATGTAAGTGTGTGTGATTGTGTGAATGTGAGTGTGTGAATGTAAGTGTGTGTGAATGTAAGTGTGTGTGAGTGTGTGAATGTGAGTGTGTGAATGTAAGTGTGTGTGAATGTGAGTGTGTGAATGTAAGTGTGTGAATGTAAGTGTGTGAATGTGTGTGTGAATTTGAGTGTGTGAATGTAAGTGTGTGTGAGTGTGTGAATGTAAGTGTGTGAATGTAAGTGTGTGAATGTAAGTGTGTGAATGTAAGTGTGTGTGAGTGTGTGAATGTAAGTGTGTGTGAGTGTGTGAATGTAAGTGTGTGTGAGTGTGTGAATTTGAGTGTGTGAATGTAAGTGTGTGAATGTAAGTGTGTGAATGTGAGTGTGTGTGAGTGTATGAATGTAAGTGTGTGAATGTAAGTGTGTGTGAGTGTGTGAATGTAAGTGTGTGTGAGTGTGTGAATGTAAGTGTGTGAATGTGAGTGTGTGTGAGTGTGTGAATGTGAGTGTGTGTGAGTGTGTGAATGTGAGTGTGTGAATGTAAGTGTGTGAATGTAAGTGTGTGAATGTGTGTGTGAATGTGAGTGTGTGAATGTAAGTGTGTGTGAGTGTGTGAATGTAAGTGTGTAAATGTAAGTGTGTGTGAGTGTGTGAATGTAAGTGTGTGAATGTAAGTGTGAGTGTGTGAATGTGAGTGTGTGTGAGTGTGTGAGTGTGTGTGAGTGTGTGAATGTAAGTGTGTGAATGTAAGTGTGTGTGTGTGTGAATGTAAGTGTGTGAATGTGAGTGTGTGAATGTAAGTGTGTGAGTGTGTGAATGTGAGTGTGTGAATGTGAGTGTGTGAATGTAAGTGTGTGAATGTAAGTGTGTGTGAGTGTGTGAATGTGAGTGTGTGAATGTAAGTGTGTGTGAGTGTGTGAATGTAAGTGTGTGTGAGTGTGTGAATGTGAGTGTGTGAATGTAAGTGTGTGAATGTAAGTGTGTGTGAGTGTGTGAATGTAAGTGTGTGTGAGTGTGTGTGAGTGTGTGAATGTAATTGTGTGAATGTGAGTGTGTGAATGTAAGTGTGTGAATGTAAGTGTGTGAATGTGAGTGTGTGTGAGTGTATGAATGTAAGTGTGTGAATGTAAGTGTGTGTGAGTGTGTGAATGTAAGTGTGTGTGAGTGTGTGAATGTAAGTGTGTGAATGTGAGTGTGTGTGAGTGTGTGAATGTGAGTGTGTGTGTGTGTGAATGTAAGTGTGTGTGAGTGTGTGAATGTAAGTGTGTGAATGTAAGTGTGTGTGAGTGTGTGAATGTGAGTGTGTGAATGTAAGTGTGTGTGAGTGTGTGAATGTAAGTGTGTGAATGTAAGTGTGTGAGTGTGTGAATGTGAGTGTGTGTGAGTGTGTGAATGTAAGTGTGTGTGAGTGTGTGAATGTAAGTGTGTGAATGTAAGTGTGTGTGAGTGTGTGAATGTAAGTGTGTGAATGTGAGTGTGTGTGAGTGTGTGAATGTAAGTGTGAATGTAAGTGTGTGAATGTGAGTGTGTGTGAGTGTGTGAATGTAAGTGTGTGTGAGTGTGTGAATGTAAGTGTGTGTGAATGTAAGTGTGTGTGAGTGTGTGAATGTGAGTGTGTGAATGTAAGTGTGTGTGTGAGTGTGTGAATGTAAGTGTGTGAGTGTGTGAATGTGAGTGTGTGTGAGTGTGTGAATGTAAGTGTGTGTGAATGTAAGTGTGTGTGAGTGTGTGAATGTAAGTGTGTGTGAGTTTGTGAATGTGAGTGTGTGTGTGTGTGAATGTGAGTGTGTGAATGTAAGTGTGTGTGAGTGTGTGAATGTAAGTGTGTGAATGTAAGTGTGTGTGAGTGTATGAATGTGAGTGTGTGAATGTGAGTGTGTGTGAGTGTGTGAATGTGAGTGTGTGTGGGTGTGTGAATGTAAGTGTGTGTGTGAATGTAAGTGTGTGAATGTAAGTGTGTGTGTGTGAGTGTGTGAATGTGAGTGTGTGTGAGTGTGTGAATGTAAGTGTGTGTGTGAATGTAAGTGTGTGAATGTAAGTGTGTGAATGTGTGTGAATGTAAGTGTGTGTGAATGTGAGTGTGTGAATGTAAGTGTGTGTGAGTGTGTGAATGTAAGTGTGTGAATGTAAGTGTGTGTGAGTGTGTGAATGTGAGTGTGTGAATGTAAGTGTGTGTGAGTGTGTGAATGTGAGTGTGTGAATGTAAGTGTGTGTGAGTGTGTGAATGTAAGTGTGTGAATGTAAGTGTGTGTGAGTGTGTGAATGTGAGTGTGTGAATGTAAGTGTGTGTGAGTGTGTGAATGTAAGTGTGTGAATGTAAGTGTGTGTGAGTGTGTGAATGTGAGTGTGTGAATGTAAGTGTGTGAATGTAAGTGTGTGTGAGTGTGTGAATGTAAGTGTGTGAATGTAAGTGTGTGAATGTAAGTGTGTGAGTGTGTGAATGTAAGTGTGTGTGAATGTAAGTGTGTGAATGTAAGTGTGTGTGAGTGTGAATGTGTGTGTGAGTGTGTGAATGTGAGTGTGTGAATGTGAGTGTGTGTGAATGTAAGTGTGTGTGAGTGTGTGAATGTAAGTGTGTGTGAGTGTGTGAATGTAAGTGTGTGTATGAATGTAAGTGTGTGTGAGTGTGTGAATGTGAGTGTGTGAATGTAAGTGTGTGTGAGTGTGTGAATGTAAGTGTGTGAATGTAAGTGTGTGAATGTAAGTGTGTGTGAGTGTGTGAATGTAAGTGTGTGAATGTAAGTGTGTGAATGTGAGTGTGTGAATGTGAGTGTGTGAATGTAAGTGTGTGTGAGTGTGTGAATGTAAGTGTGTGAATGTAAGTGTGTGAATGTGAGTGTGTGTGAGTGTGTGAATGTAAGTGTGTGTGAGTGTGTGAATGTAAGTGTGTGAATGTGAGTGTGTGAATGTAAGTGTGTGTGAGTGTGTGAATGTAAGTGTGTGTGAGTGTGTGAATGTAAGTGTGTGTGAGTGTGTGAATGTGAGTGTGTGAATGTAAGTGTGTGTGAGTGTGTGAATGTAAGTGTGTGAATGTAAGTGTGTGAGTGTGTGAATGTGAGTGTGTGTGTGTGAATGTAAGTGTGTGAATGTAAGTGTGTGTGAGTGTGTGAATGTGAGTGTGTGAATGTAAGTGTGTGTGAGTGTGTGAATGTAATTGTGTGAATGTAAGTGTGTGTGAGTGTGTGAATGTAAGTGTGTGAATGTAAGTGTGTGTGAGTGTGTGAATGTGAGTGTGTGAATGTAAGTGTGTGTGTGTGTGAATGTAAGTGTGTGAATGTAAGTGTGTGTGAGTGTGTGAATGTGTGTGTGTGAATGTAAGTGTGTGTGAGTGTGTGAATGTAAGTGTGTGAATGTAAGTGTGTGTGAGTGTGTGAATGTGAGTGTGTGTGAATGTAAGTGTGTGTGAGTGTGTGAATGTGAGTGTGTGAATGTAAGTGTGTGTGAATGTAAGTGTGTGTGAGTGTGTGAATGTAAGTGTGTGTGAGTGTGTGAATGTGAGTGTGTGTGAATGTAAGTGTGTGTGAGTGTGTGAATGTGAGTGTGTGAATGTAAGTGTGTGTGAATGTAAGTGTGTGTGAGTGTGTGAATGTAAGTGTGTGTGAGTGTGTGAATGTAAGTGTGTGAATGTAAGTGTGTGAATGTAAGTGTGTGAGTGTGTGAATGTGAGTGTGTGAATGTAAGTGTGTGTGTGAATGTAAGTGTGTGAATGTGAGTATGTGAATGTGAGTGTGTGAATGTAAGTGTGTGTGAGTGTGTGAATGTAAGTGTGTGAATGTGAGTATGTGAATGTGAGTGTGTGAATGTAAGTGTGTGTGAGTGTGTGAATGTAAGTGTGTGTGTGAATGTAAGTGTGTGTGTGTGTGAATGTAAGTGTCTGTGTGAATGTAAGTGTGTGTGAGTGTGTGAATGTAAGTGTGTGTGAGTGTGTGAATGTAAGTGTGTGAGTGTGTGAATGTAAGTGTGTGTGAGTGTAAGTGTGTGAATGTAAGTGTGTGTAAGTGTGTGTGAGTGTGTGAATGTAAGTGTGTGAATGTAAGTGTGTGAATGTAAGTGTGTGAATGTAAGTGTGTGAATGTAAGTGTGTGAGTGTGTGAATGTAAGTGTGTGTGTGAATGTAAGTGTGTGAGTGTGTGAATGTAAGTGTGTGTGAGTGTAAGTGTGTGAATGTAAGTGTGTGTAAGTGTGTGTGAGTGTGTGAATGTGAGTATGTGAATGTAAATGTGTGTGTGAATGTAAGTGTGTGTGAGTATGTGAATGTGAGTGTGTGAATGTAAGTGTGTGTGTGTGTGAATGTAAGTGTCTGTGTGAATGTAAGTGTGTGTGAGTGTGTGAATGTAAGTGTGTGTGAGTGTGTGAATGTAAGTGTGTGTGTGAATGTAAGTGTGTGTGTGTGTGAATGTAAGTGTCTGTGTGAATGTAAGTGTGTGTGAGTGTGTGAATGTAAGTGTGTGTGAGTGTGTGAATGTAAGTGTGTGAATGTAAGTGTGTGTGTGTGTGAATGTAAGTGTGTGAGTGTGTGAATGTAAGTGTGTGTGTGAATGTAAGTGTGTGTGAGTGTGTGAATGTAAGTGTGTGTGTGTGTGAATGTAAGTGTGTGTGAATGTAAGTGTGTGAATGTAAGTGTGTGTAAGTGTGTGAATGTAAGTGTGTGAATGTGTGTGTGTGAATGTAAGTGTGTGAGTGTGTGAATGTAAGTGTGTGTGAGTGTAAGTGTGTGAATGTAAGTGTGTGTAAGTGTGTGTGAGTGTGTGAATGTAAGTGTGTGAATGTAAGTGTGTGTGAGTGTGTGAATGTGAGTGTGTGAATGTAAGTGTGTGTGAGTGTGTGAATGTGAGTGTGTGTGAATGTAAGTGTGTGTGAGTGTGTGAATGTGAGTGTGTGAATGTGTGTGTGTGAATGTAAGTGTGTGAATGTAAGTGTGTGTGAGTGTGTGAATGTAAGTGTGTGAATGTAAGTGTGTGTGAGTGTGTGAATGTGAGTGTGTGAATGTAAGTGTGTGTGTGAATGTAAGTGTGTGTGAGTATGTGAATGTGAGTGTGTGAATGTAAGTGTGTGTGAGTGTGTGAATGTGAGTGTGTGAATGTAAGTGTGTGAATGTGAGTATGTGAATGTGAGTGTGTGAATGTAAGTGTGTGTGAGTGTGTGAATGTGTGTGTGTGAATGTAAGTGTGTGTGTGTGTGTGAATGTAAGTGTCTGTGTGAATGTAAGTGTGTGTGAGTGTGTGAATGTAAGTGTGTGTGAGTGTGTGAATGTAAGTGTGTGAATGTAAGTGTGTGTGTGTGTGAATGTAAGTGTGTGAGTGTGTGAATGTAAGTGTGTGTGTGAATGTAAGTGTGTGTGAGTGTGTGAATGTAAGTGTGTGTGTGTGTGAATGTAAGTGTGTGTGAATGTAAGTGTGTGAATGTAAGTGTGTGAATGTAAGTGTGTGTAAGTGTGTGAATGTAAGTGTGTGAGTGTGTGAATGTAAGTGTGTGTGTGAATGTAAGTGTGTGTGAGTGTGTGAATGTAAGTGTGTGAGTGTGTGAATGTAAGTGTGTGTGAGTGTAAGTGTGTGAATGTAAGTGTGTGTAAGTGTGTGTGAGTGTGTGAATGTAAGTGTGTGAATGTAAGTGTGTGTGAGTATGTGAATGTGAGTATGTGAATGTAAGTGTGTGTGTGAATGTAAGTGTGTGTGAGTATGTGAATGTGAGTGTGTGAATGTAAGTGTGTGTGTGAATGTAAGTGTGTGAATGTAAGTGTGTGTGAGTGTGTGAATGTGAGTGTGTGAATGTAAGTGTGTGTGTGAATGTAAGTGTGTGTGAGTATGTGAATGTGAGTGTGTGAATGTAAGTGTGTGTGAGTGTGTGAATGTAAGTGTGTGAATGTGAGTATGTGAATGTGAGTGTGTGAATGTAAGTGTGTGTGTGTGTGAATGTAAGTGTGTGTGTGAATGTAAGTGTGTGTGAGTGTGTGAATGTAAGTGTGTGTGAGTGTGTGAATGTAAGTGTGTGAATGTAAGTGTGTGTGAGTGTGTGAATGTAAGTGTGTGTGAATGTAAGTGTGTGTAAGTGTGTGAATGTAAGTGTGTGTAAGTGTGTGATTGTAAGTGTGTGTAAGTGTGTGAATGTAAGTGTGAGTGTGTGAATGTAAGTGTGTGTGAGTGTGTGAATGTAAGTGTGTGTGAGTGTGTGAATGTAAGTGTGTGTGTGAGTGTAAGTGTGTGAATGTAAGTGTGTGTAAGTGTGTGAATGTAAGTGTGTGAATGTAAGTGTGTGAATGTAAGTGTGTGAATGTAAGTGTGTGTGAGTATGTGAATGTGAGTGTGTTTGTGAATGTAAGTGTGTGTGAGTATGTGAATGTGAGTGTGTGAATGTAAGTGTGTGTGAGTGTGTGAATGTAAGTGTGTGTGAATGTAAGTGTGTGTGAGTATGTGAATGTAAGTTAGTGTGTGAATGTAAGTGTGTGTGAGTATGTGAATGTGAGTGTGTGAATGTAAGTGTGTGTGTGAATGTAAGTGTGTGTGAGTATGTGAATGTGAGTGTGTGAATGTAAGTGTGTGTGAGTGTGTGTGATCTCTCCCTATGTCTCTGCCTGCTGCTTGCCAAGTTGTGCATGATAAAACCTGGAGAGTGTTTTGTGTGTGTGTGTGTGTGTGTGTGTGTGTGTGTGTGTGGAGAGAGAGATCTCTGTATAAACTCTAGGTAAAGGACTTCATGTAGTGCTCTGTCCCTAATGCCCAGTTCACCGATATGAAGATCTCTGCCTTACACACACACACACACACACACACACACACTCACTCCAGCCTGTGCATAATGCTCTGCTCTCTTTGCTCTTGCTCCGCCCCCGTTGCCCAGGCGACTATGCCCTCCCCCATGACCTCATCGCTCCCTCTCCTGCTACCAACGAGTTAGGCAACGGTATGAACCCCAGCCGCCTCTCAGCCCCGCCCCCTCATCCTCGTCATTCACTGTCGCTCAGTGCTAATGCTCTCACACAGCCTTTCAGTTGTACTGAAGGGGTGTGGCCTCTGTATCTCCATCTGATTGAAGGGGTGTGGCCTCTATCTCCTTCTCATTGAAGGGGCGTGGCCTCTGTATTTGTCAGTCATCTGTCAGTAGATGAACAGTGACATCAGGCTGTTTGGGTGTAAAAGCACACACACACGTTACAGCATCTAATCATAAAACGTTGTTTATTTTATAAATGTGATGAAGATTTTCCATCATTCCTTTCAGTAGTGCCCTCATCTCATCGAACCATTCACTGCTTTTCTTTCATGTTCTTTCTCACCTACTCATCCCTCCATCTCTCCATCTCTCTATTTATCCAATCCTCCATCCTTCAGTCCATCATGGTCACATGACCTCTGTGGATAACCTGACACTCCATCGTCTCTGTACACACACACACTCCTCACTGGCTCGCTGCAGCAGTGATGTTGAGCTGTGTGTACCCTGCCCTCGGTACACAGGTAACACACACACACACACACACACTGTGTACA
>NC_080737.1:20509523-20539523 GCF_019097595.1 Hemibagrus wyckioides | reverse complement strand
CGAACAACCCAGTGGAATGTCCCACCCTACAGCAGGTGAAAATATCTACTTCTGAACAAGTGAACAGCCAGGTGAAGAGTCCAACCCCTCAGCAGGTTAACAGTCAGGTGAAGAGTCCAACCCCTCAGCAAATGAACAGCCAGATGAAGAGTCCAACCCCTCAGCAAATGAACAGCCAGATGAAGAGTCCAACCCCTCAGCAGGTGAACAGTCAGGTGAAGAGTCCAACTCCTCAGCAGATGAACAGCCAGGTGAAGAGTCCAACTCCTCAGCAGGTGAAGAGTCCAACTCCTCAGCAGATGAACAGTCAGGTGAAGAGTCCAACCTCTCAGCAGGTGAAAAGCCCAATGAAGAGTCCAACCCCTCAGCAGGTGAACAACCCAGTGGAATGTCCCACTCTACAGCAGGTGAAAATATCTACTTCTGAACAAGTGAAGAGTCAGGTGAAGAGTCCAACTCGTCAGCAGATGAACAGCCAGGTGAAGAGTCCAACTCCTCAGCAGGTGAACAGCCAGGTGAAGAGTCCAACTCCTCAGCAGGTGAACAGCCAGGTGAAGAGTCCAAGCATCCAACAGGTGAACAGCCCGGTGAACAGTCCATCTTCTCAGCAGGTGAACAGCCAGTTGAAGAGCCCAACCCCTCAGCAGGTGAACAGCCAGGTGAAGAGTCCAACTCCTCAGCAGGTGAACAGCCAGGTGAAGAGTCCAAGCATCCAACAGGTGAACAGCCCGGTGAACAGTCCATCTTCTCAGCAGGTGAACAGCCAGTTGAAGAGCCCAACCCCTCAGCAGGTGAACAGCCAGGTGAAGAGTCCAACCCCTCAGCGGGTGAACAGCCCGGTGAACAGTCCATCCTCTCAGCAGGTGAACAGCCAGTTAAAGAGCCCATCCCCTCAGCAGGTGAACAGCCAGTTGAAGAGTCCATCCCCTCAGCAGGTGAACAGCCCAGTGAACAGTCCAACCCTCCAGCAAGTGAAGAGTCCAACCCCCCAGCAGTTGAACACCCCAGTGAAGAGTCCAACCCCTCAGCAGGTGAAGAGTCCAACCCTCCATCAGGCGAACAGCCAGCTGAAGAGTCCATCCCTCCAACAGGTGAACAGCCAGATGAAAAGTCCAACCCTCCAGCAGGTGAACAGCCAGGTGAAGAGTCCAACCCTCCAGCAGGTGAACAGCCAGGTGAAGAGTCCACCCCTTCAACAGGTGAACAGCCAGGTGAAGAGTCCAACCTTACAGCAGGTAAATAGCCAAGTGAAAGGATCTACCTCTGATCAGATGAACAGTCTAGTGAAGAGTCCAACTTCTCAGGAAGGGCCCAGCCAGGTGAAAAGCACAGTAAAGAGTGAGCAAGTGAATGGCCAGGTGAGCTCACAGGCGAAAACTATCATGACATCATCAAAAGTGACATCAAAGAAGATATCAGGAAGCTCCTCCCCCCTCAGTCCACTACCTCCATCACAGTTCCCACCAACTTTCAGTGACCTGGAGTATTTGGAGAGAGGGGGCGGAGCCAGAAAGGACTCGGCTGATGCGGCGCAGTCGATGGAGGTCAGGTGAGGCCTTTTTCCAAATCATTCACATGATTGGTCTGTTCTTACTGGACTGAAATGGTGTTCCAATCCCTGTGTAGTGAAGTCCACTGTGTGAGGTCAGGAGATAATCCCCACTAGGCTTCTCTACACAGATTTAAAACTTTATAGTGCAGTGTTTAAACTGAGGAGTGTTTATATACCGAGCATCAGGATAAGTATCTGTGTTTCCCCTCAGCCCCGTGTCGAAAGAGGAACTCATCTCAATTCCAAAGTTCTCTCCGATCTCTGAAGTCCAGAATGTTGTGAACAGCACACGAGTGCTGGAGGACCTGCTGGATCTGACTGATCATGTGACATATCCCATAATGCAACGCAGCACCGCGCTAGGAGACTGCAACAGAAATGTGATTGAGCCGAAACAGACAACTAACACACTGAACACGAGAAGCAGAAAGGAGTGAGAGGTGAACACACAGACACACACACTCACTCACACACTCACACTGCTGTGTGTGTGTATATATATATATATACACACACACACACACACACACGCGCACTCACAAACAGACACACACGCACTCACACATGCACTCACACAAACACACACATATATACATATACACACACACACACACACACAAAGTTAATAAGACAGTAAAATAACAGTAATGTTTTTTTCTCCTTACAGTGTCAGTGCACTGTACACATCCCTGTGAATGAGCTGTTGCTATGGAAATGATGAGGTATCAGATTGTGTGTATTAATATAAATAATATGCTCTGTGTATGTGTGTGTGTGTGTGTGTGTGTGTGTGTGTGTGTGTGTGCGTGCAGGTTGAGTGAGTGACAGAGAGGAAGAGGAAGAAAAAAAAGAGGAAATGCTTCATCACTGGATGGATTGACTGAGCATTATTTTCATTAGCCACATTAGCATTGTCCTGCTACAACACAGAGAATATCAAGGCTTGACTGAACTACATCATTAATTAATCTGTTTGTTTGTTTGTTTGTTTATTTATTTATTTATTTATTTATTTATAATAAGAACAGTGTGTGCTGTTTATTAACCTTGGGTAACTGTGTGTATTAGGCTTCAGCTAATAATGAACTCTTCTAAAGGTCTCTGTTTTGGACAAATTAGAAGGAAAAAAGTCAATGCGAGTGTGAGAAAGATGTCTGCAGAACTGAGAGGTCATCATTGTGTTTGCAGACAAAGTCATTCACATGTCATGCTAATGTAATGCTAACAGAACTGGCTGGCTAGGGTTAATGAGTTGATTAGTTAGCTCTGCTAGCCAGCATCTTTTTCTCTATAACAGCTAATAGTTTATAAACTCTACTACACTATCATAATATCATAATGCCATTAAAAATGAGGTGCAGATGTGGCCTAGTGTGTAAATAACTGTACATTTATACAGTATACATGTAAAATGTTTGTAAAATGACGGCTATCCAAAGCACATGAAGGAGAAAAGAAACCTAAAAGAAGATGAAATGTTCATCATTACAGTAGCAGATAGTTTAAACAGTTGACTAGCGCTGCTATACACTGACCTGGACTGTATTTATGCTAATACTCTAGGATTTCCTGCACTGTATTGGTTTTATTTAAACACACAGTATGATTATTGTGTAGTGCTTCGTTTGGACAACTGTAAAGCATTATGTATGCATTTAACTAAGCTAACATAAAACCTACAGCGTAGATGAATTGCTAGCTAGCCTGAGGTAGCCAGTAATCTAGCTGTATTAGCAAGCACGTTCTTTGCTACAAGAGCTAATTTTGCATTAAAATGTAGGGCTGTTCTGGTATGGAGTTGAGAAGATAGAGATAATAAGCTTTAATAAAGATTAAGGGGCATATTATTGTGTTAAAAAAGTAAAAAGTCAGTGAAAAGTACAAAACGCCATATCGTATTTATCCGGCGAATAATAGATCTGCAGCTTCATTAGAATGAAAACGAAATTCTGCCTTGAGAACTTGATGCTTTTACTCAAACTCCTGCTGCACGAGCTCTCTGTGCTGTTTCATGTAGAATGATAATTATCCCATGATCCTGCTGGCTAGAAGTTCCACATTCTCCAATTGTATGTTTCTTCAGAAAGAAAGGGGCTGCTTCAGACCCACGTTCTCGCCGTAATGTACAAACACATCCAGCTCACTTTCTCTTAGACAGAACTCGAACCCTGTGCTGCTGTGGAGTGAAGACACCGGTAAAGATTTCTGCTGTTCTTCTGAGTGTGTTACTGTGTGGTGGTGCACTGAACAGTGGAGTCCATCCAAACTGGACTCATCTTCCAGCTAGCTGAAACATCTACACATTTACTGTCTGCACACAAGCTGCATGAAGCCTGAATGCCATGTTACACTTATCAATAATGATAAATAATAAAAACAGTACAAAATTACAAAATCGGCTCTTTTATTTCACACACACACAGAGTACTGTGCATGTTTTAGTTTTTTGGTGTTAAAAAAATGATGTAAAGTAAGAATGCTTTTAAACAGAAAACAAACATAGACATGAAGATTTAATAGTTTATTTTTTTTATCATCTAATAAAATGAGAGTAAATGATCAGAAGAGAAATGAAATCAGTGGTCAGTGATGTGTCCAGCCCTTTTCCCTTCAAAACAGCATCACTACTTTTTTTTAAACATATAATATCCTAATATCCTGTTTATTAGTTTTAAGGAAATGTTAATTAAATATATAAATATTGTATTTTAATCTGAAATTAGATTTAGAAATGACATTATAGAAGTTTTAAAATATTAAAACAGTTGATTGAACAGACTGTATATTCACATGTAGAGCATCAAATCTGTGGTGAAAATTTCAGAATCATTTTATTCATACTTTATTGATTGATTTATTTATGATTAAGAATGATTAATAAAGATTTTATTCATGGAATGTGTAGAAAATGTAAAGTATAAAGCAGAGCTCATCATTATCTTTATTCACTGTGGGACAGATTGAATGTACCCAGGTTTGGATAAAGATGAAGTTTGATAAGGGACAGATGATTTATTTTCTTTATTTGCCTCCAATCTCAGCTGGAGTTTATTTAAAGCTCCTTTCTGACTGACGAAACACAGCAGCTGGAGCTTTAGCGTCAGCTAGGAATGATACTTAGCCTTAGCAGTCTCATCTCGCTCATACAGATCTGGAGTCATTCTACTGCCACAACATTCACTCTTTTCAGTTAAAACCCGGACAGTGAAACTGATCTGAGATCAGGACTTACAACCCCCTCACTCGGCCGGACAAGTCAGGCGCCATATTGATTTGTCGTCACCTCTTCGACAACCAGCTGCTGTTATCCCTCATCCCACTCCTGATATGTCATTCCAACAAATCCCGCCTTTTACTAGTTGTGATTGGCTGACACAACATGTCTCCTGTCATGTAATTGGCTACACACGCGCTCACGATTATTTATTCAAATAGACAGTTGGTTTATCCAATCATTATGTTGAAGGAGGCGGGTTTTCACTGAGTGTGAGTGTGAGTGTGTGTGTGTGGGGGGGGGGATTACAGCGTAGGTTGCAGTTCTTGTAGCTTTAACGTCGGTTTAGTGTCGACACGGCTATGGAGACAAAGACGAATCTATAAACTCGATTTACGACGATATATTTAAGATATTGATTTAGTCTAAGTTAATGTGTATGATTAAATAAATTTTCAGCGGATTCTTACTCCAAGGTGATTAAGATTACGGTTCAGAAGGTTTCGTGAAGTAGCTAGCTCTTTTGGCTAGCTGAACTAGCTTCTTGCTAGCGCTGTTTAACGAGAGAGCTTCTCCGATAACCTTGGGTGAGTACTTTAATACAAAATGAAGGACACGTCATAGTTTCACAGAAATGTTAACCTTGTTTTAATTAATGATAAAGTTTATTTTGAACATGTCGGAGTGTTTGTGAAATGTGTTGTAGCTGACTGGATATAAAGATGGACTTTTTTTTTAAGGGTTGTTTATTTAAGCTGGCCTGCTCTCGGCTAGTCTCTCCTCAGAGCTGGACTTGAGTATTCTGTCCAGTTTTGTTTGTTTCCTGTTCAGTTGTCTTGGTAACCTCACGGAAAGCATTATTATTATTATTATTATTATTATTATTATTATTATTATTATTCATTCCAGTGAATCCTTGGTTTTTAAGTGCTTAGCCCTTTTATTCTCTTTCTCTCCAGTCTTCACATTTCTGTCCTCATAATTGATATTATTTGTTTTCCAAATGAGCTTTATTTCAATTAAATGAGCTTTATTTCAGCCTCCTCTCTTTTTGGTGTGTTCAGGAGTGTGAGTAGTGTGAAGATGGTGAGACCTCACTCGGGTTCTCCTCGTTCCAGACAGAGGTACTGCTTTATCTCAGACCCTGGAACACTTTATCAGCATGTTTGTGGCAGCATCTCAGTGTGTGTTCATGTTTTACAGGTCTTTCTCTGATAGCAGTCACAGTGAGCACCATGGAGGGCGACTGGGCCCAGCGTCTAGGGGGTTTCGAGGCCCCCCAGGTAAGGCCCCTCCCAGCTGGAGAGAGGGCAACAGCGCAGGGCATTCACCTTACCCCAGGGACAAGAGACCTATGATGGGAGAACTGAGAGAGAGACCGCACGGACACTGGATGCCTCAGAACCACGATAATTTTAGACCGTACCCCATGTCTCAGGAATCTCAGCGTGGCCGCAGGAGGTCCTCCCCATCCCGTGTGAATCACCCTCCGCCTGTGCAACACCGCCACTCCCCTCATGGACCACCTGGCCCCCATAGGCCCTTCCACGGGAACCATTCTGGCCACGTTTCTCCTTCTTCCCGATATTACCACAGCCCTCCGTCGGATCGCAGGGGTCCGTCACCACATAACACCTTCAGAGCCCCGCAACGATACCAAAACTCTCCTCACGAGCATGAGAGGAGTTTGGGTCCTGGAAGGCAACCAAGCCCCAGGGAGAGGCCCTTTGGGCGTCTGGCCCACAGAGGGCATCGCTGGAATGGCCCAGGGGGTTACCCTCACCCCAACGGGGAGCCCAGGCCCTCTGTCTCACCCCTGAGAAAACCCAGAGAGTTCCATGAGAGGAACTCGTATCCAGAGAGGTACAGAAATCATGGCTGACCCAAGCAGGCCTGATGATGATGATGATGATGGTGATAATGGTAGAGATACAGGGGCGAGATGAATAAACAGAAAAGTATTAGGGTCACCACTACAGGGCAATAAATGTTAACATCCCCTCCACTCTACGGTTCTTTTACTTCATTTGTTTTGCTGGGGGTAAGGTTTGCAAAAAGGATCTAAGTTTTTAAAAAAAAAAAAAAAAAAAAAAGAGGTCCCATTAGAGGTCATCCAGTCATTATGGAGAATGTGTTATATACCTTTTGAGGCTTTTGTGTAACGAGTCCCATTTTATACCCTGCCCCTGTGGCATTCAGCAGGCTGGATGTAGAATAATAAAAGTTAAGAAATGCCCCTAACCCTGTGCGAGCAGCAGGAGCTGGCATTATAACCCACTTGTTTGTATTGTTTGTGATGGATATGCAGGTGGTCTACAGAGAGAGATCCACGGAAGCTGCACGGAGATGCCGGCAAGGGGCGAGGGAGGGGAAGGCCCGGGCACCACGCCCCCGAGTGGCCGCGTAGGGAAGGGGGTAACCCGTACCCTCGCCCCCCTTACAGATCTCCATCATGGAAATCTGGTCCACTGTCTTCCAACTCGTCTTCCAGATTCCCTGCACCTCCACGCCCACAGGAGAGGCCTCCCATGCGTCCTATGAAGAGGAGGATTCAGGAAATGGGACGCCTGCCGCCTCCCGAGCTCGAGCACGGACCGCCCAAACGCTTACGTAGAGAGATGCCCGTACGACCGATGCCTCTGAAAGGTTTCGGAGGTCGCTGCCTGTCCCTCAAGGACAAGTCTCGGCTGTTAAAGGGGCGCAAGTTCCGAGCAGAATCCGTCACACGGTTCAGAATGCCCCCACCGAGGCCCAGGCCATCAGACAAGATGGAGAGGAGCAAGCTGGTGGAAGCAGAGCATGTGGGCGAATCCTCCAGACTCCCTCCCCGCAAGATTCCTCTAAAGAAAAGTGTGAAGAGGCAACCGTCTCGAGAGTCACCCACAGACATCGATTCCAAATCTGCAGATCCCGAAATGGACTCCGAGACTCAGGTGGAATCCCGACGCTCTGTACGAGCACGCAGGTACGGTATCTCCCCTCATACTGTGGCAATGGCTGCGTGATGTTTAGAAGGTTCCAAGCTTCCCTGTTTGTCTCTGGCACTGCTTTCACCAAAGGGGCGTCACCTTGTTCACATGAGAAACACCAGTAGAGGCTTCTTTACTCCTCACCTGAATCACCTCTAAGACGTGTAACCTTCTGTCCTTAAAGTTAACACGGGGATATATAAGGGGGAAAGTACCAGAAGTGCTGTCTAATTCATACCACCTCAAAAAAGAGAGAGAGTGTCAGTCTGAAAAGGTGTTTCATGACGTTTACCTCAATCACGGTCAGGCCCAGACACACAGGGATCTCTTTAAAGCTTATAAACCCTTCAGAAGGCCTCTCCCACAGAGTCGACGCCTTCCTACCTTTCACCTGAACAATAGCTCAGATTAGCGAGGCTCTACGTATATATACTCGGGTACATTTACGTAACTTTCTCCAACATGAGCAACGTTCCTCTTGAATGTCTTTCTGGAAGCAAGAGAACCCATGAATTTTAATTGAAATTTTAATTGAATCTCCACCTGCCACCCTGGAAGATCTGCCAAGAAGATCTCTGAATTTCCTGCTAGGAAAGGAAAAACAGGACCTGCATTCCAGAAACTCCAGTCCCTGCAGGATTGCTGGAGATTGACCAGGAAGACGGCTTGCCTACAAGATGTTTAACAAACCGTGGAATTTCTATCATGTGTGCCATCAAGACAACAGCCACTTCTTCTGCAACTCGGAACAACCAGTTGTGTTGTCTAGAAGGTGCCAAGATTGTCAGATGAAGCTAGGAACTCTGCCCAGTTGCTTGAAATGATTTGAAAATCTGGTCAAAGGTCTCTCATCAAAATGGGTTACTGCTTCTAACATGAGGTTATGATATTGGACCAAAAGGCTCTTTGCTTAGATGATCACGTCTGAAGAAATACCAAAAATCATTCCTGGCTCAGATCATTTCTTCTGAAAAAAAAAAAACAAAAAAACAACTGCTTTCTCAAGATTAACAGCTCTGAAGAAGTGTTCACAATGGCTGGTTCTTCAGTGAGTTCTTCTAAAGAGATGTTTAAAACCAGCATGTTCCTCAAATGTTCTCAAAATCTCATCTCTCAAACCTTAGATGATTACCTTTTAAAGAAACGTTCAAAGCCCAGATTGTTGCTCAGGTGATTTGTTTTGGATTTCTCTCAAAACCATGATGTTCCTCAGATGAGCAGCTCTGAAGTGTGGCTGGTTCCTCTGAAGAAATGTTAGCAACATTATGGGAATACACTGATGTCCATCAAAAACGTATCAGACTACAAGACGTTCTCAAACATGCAGAGGAAAACAGATGTAAGAAACCATCTCAGTCCAGCATGAGCGAGTGAAGCGTTTGCCATCGTTATGTGTGTGGAAGTTCTCCTGAGGTGCTCCTGAGATAAAGATGACCTCACAATATCGAACGGGAATAAATGGAAATGAGGCTTTGGACCTGATGCAAAAAACCTTGCCAGGAGGAGGAACGTGTCATATGGATGGAAAATTCAAAGCAAAGATGATCTGGATGATGAGGTTTTAGGAGTGAAACTCAGATCCAGGCCTTCACGTACGATTCGTCTGTCTCGATTATTCACTTAGAGCAAGAAAACGGTTAAAATCCCGAGCGAATGAGAGAAAACTAATCTGCCAGTTGAAACTGAAGCATGGAGATGATGAGCTAGCTTTGCTGTAAGTACCCTAGCAGCGATCCATCTCTAGTTATTTGCCGTTGTTTTGTAATGTATTACAGTAAAGGCTTTGTGATTTCAGTAGTATTGTCTGAACAGTTGCACTTCCGTTCACAGCAAAGGTACACGTGTGGTTTAATTTTATAACATGCATGGTGATGTCCTCTCTGTCCGCTGTATTTAACTCTGAACAGGAAGTCATGCCAGTTCACTTGGCTTATTTGTTGTTTATTTCCGTCTTCTGTGACGGTTTTAACTCACTCCCCCCTGGACTTTTTCAGCTCTTCACCCATAGACAGACAGCTGACCCATGACCTGGTCGTGGTTTCTCACTGGGAAGCTGGAACGAGAAGCTCGAGTCCTAAGAGCAGCACGTCCTGGAAGAGCAGAATGTCCCATAATAATAAAACTGGTAAAATGACGACAAAAACATGAGTGTGTTGAGCTCCATGTAGTGATGAGATGGATTTAACACACACATTTCTGTTCAGGTGAGAATCCAGATCACCGCTTTGGAAGTTCAGCACGTGACCAGAAGCAGCGACGGTACACTCATCTCCTGCGACACACACACACAGGATCTAAAACATTATCTGTTTTTTATACACTATGCTAAAACCCTTTTGTGGTGTTATATACTGCAGGCTGATGGATGGTCCGGGAAAAACACTTCGTAAACCTGGACCTTTTCAGGTAAAACATCTAGAACCATCTGCAAGAGCTAGAACAGTTCCTCTGTGTGCACAGCTAAATTTAATGACCTCTGTGTGCAGAAACCTGGGTTCCGTCCTGCCCCTGTTCTTCAGAAGGGCTCTGATGGTGTCATCAGGAGACCACTGATGGTAATTATGTGCTGCAGTTTCTCCTCCAGGCTGTCAGGGGCAGTGTGGTGGTGGTGGTATAGAAAGAAATAGTTTTTGATTTCTGTTCTTTCCCCTTTAAGGCCCCCACACTGATGCGTCCCGCACTCCATCAGAAACCCGTGTTCAGGAAAAGTCAGAGCATCATGAACAAGTACAGGAACATGCAGACACTCCGCCACAAAGCCCCGCCGCACCCTCGCCAAGCCACAAGCTACCGCCGCTGGTGAAGTCTAGACTGAGTGAGTTTCACAGAGACGTGACGTGTTACAGCCGTGTTTCATTCAGCTTCATCCCCTTTAAAGAACACTGACTAGTCATAGCTGACATTGTAACCATAGCAACGGCCGGTACAGGCATGCATGAGAGCGAGATGTTTAACTTGAGAGCTACAGTTCAGTGTCATGAACTGAATTAGAGGTGACATGATGTCGCTTTAAAATGACACACACACACACACACCCTTTTAGTTTTACAGCTCTGGAAAAAAAAAATAAGACCACTGCCCAATCTCCAGATGTGAACCCTATTAAAAACCTCTGCAATGTCATCAAGAGGAAGATGAATGGTCACAAACCATCAGGTAAAGCTGATCTGTTTGCTTTTTTGTAAGAAGAGTGGTATAAAGTTCCCCAAACTGGTGGAGATCATGGAGCCAGAACCCATGCAGATCGGGGTTATTCCACCAAATACTGATCTCTTAATGTTATTTACACAAAGTATTAACACAATCTGTTTACAAATTATTTGCATTTGGGGTTTTTTTTGAGTTATTAAAGCTCTGCAAATACTGCATGATCTTGGGTTATTTTGATGTCATTTCCTTTACACTCTAAATAACGATAGTTATATTTTGAATTTAGGAGAAATATTGTCAGCAGTTCACAAAAAATTAAACAAAACTCTTCATCTGACCAATACATGACCCTGGAAGAAAAAAACACAAGAAACTCATTATTTTGCAGTGGGCTCTTATTTACATCCAGAGCTGTATACACACACACACACACCTTTTAGTTTTATACCTGTGAAGTAATCAGTGTTCTGTTTTTAATCCTTTCTTTTCTTTCTCCAGATGCCTGGGTGTTGAGTGTAACGCTGCAGATAACTGGATAGATCTCCAGAGTGTCTGTTCTTTCCCAGAATTCCTGACTGTCCCCTGGTTATTATTCTGTGTGTATCCCTTCACAGCTGCCAAAGTTTACTTTAATACATGATTCATGCTTTAGTTTTCAGTCTGGTGACTTCATTCTTACACACCCACATGGAGTGAGTGATGATGATGATGATGATGTACAGAAGATCTTGAGGTGTTTTGTCGGAGCTGTGTGATTAACGTGTCCGGCGCTGGTGGTGCTGCTGATCTGAGTTTGAGTGCTGATGTTTAATGAGTTCCTTTAGTTCACTGCATTCTTTTGTTCTTTAAAGCTCTTTGTACAGCTCTTTAATTGTGTACATTGTTTGTTTATAGAAATTTCAATAAAACAACTGGAACTTTTGTGTCATCATATGAAGCCTTTAATATTCATCCAGCAGGAAATGGAGTCAGAGCTACACCAGAAACACTGAACATGAGCGGGAATAACACCCCACTGGTCAGAACCCATGTGTTAATAACAACCTCCCGATGAGCCGAGTGTATTAGAGCTCGGACTAAACACCTCCAGTGATCATTACACACACACACAATACTGACCGCTCAGTAAACTGTCCACCACCACTTCCCTCAATGTTTCCCTCTTTAGATTGGTGCGGTAGCTACGAGGCTAATGTAGCTAGCAGGTAATGGAAGTATACAGACTCCAGGTCAGTGTGGAGAAGCTGCATGTGTAGGCGTGAGAGCAGCAGGAAGCTGCGGCTGTCCGTTTCTGACTTTAGTTTGGTTTAGTCCTCATCTGGACAGGTCAGGCCTCGGCCTCGCTGAGGATTTCCTGTTTCTGCAGGAAGTAGTCTCGAAACCAAGCAATGTGCTCCTGTTTCTGACTGACCGTGAGGTGGTGGTTCTTGGACAGTCCAGTGACCACCAGTTCCATGAAGTGTCTGACCGGGCCATGCTGAAGAAAACCGTCCTCCAGGTGGCGCTGCAGGAAGACGTGCTCGTGAAATGGCACCTTGGCTTCCTCCTCCATTCCTGAAACACACACACACACACACACACACACACACACAGAGTCAGGTAAGACCTCTCCAGAACAGCGTGTACACTCAGCAGCCACTTTAGACACGCCCCTTTACAGCCGGTCATCACATCACCAAAACGGCTTCCTGCTCCTGGACTACACAGGGCTGTTATTATTCTTTTTTTTCTTTACAGTTTATTTCCATCACAGTGATAAATATTCCTCTCTGTTTAATATCTTTACTGAGGGGCAGAGCTTTATTAAAGCCTGTGGCTGTGTCCTAAACCACACAGTACAGTGTAGTGAAACCTGCCTGCAGCATTACAGTTAAATGTGCATTTGGGACACAGCCCCTGACCCTGCTTATGATTGGCTGGCACTTTCCATGACATCATCATGATGGGAATGATCTTATTTAAACACACTCACCTGCTTCGTTGTTAATGGGATACTGCCACAGTTTTCCTTCCCTTGTCCACTGGATCATTTCCTCGAACCCGTTACGAGGTCTCTGATTCACTGCCCGGGCGATCTGATTGGCTAAATCAGCGTCCCAGAGGGAGGGGCCTAGAGCTGAACACACACACACAGAACAGCTTCATGTATTAAAATTCCTGAGCAATCAGAGAGAAATGTAACTTTTAACACATTTTTAAATATTTTACTAAACCCCATTTAGCATTAATTCTATAAAATTCTTTAAACATTAATATATAAAACAAATATTAATTACTCAAATCGGTTTGTGTGTCCTGATCCGCAGCGCTGAAGATATTCAGCCTCTTTGCAGTAAAAGCAGAATTCCTGTCACTCACACACACACACACACACACACACACACACACACACACAGGTGTATAAGAGTCATGAGGAGCTGAGTGCTGTATCAGACCCGGTCTGTGTGCTGGTTCTGCTTTACCTCCTGCGAATTTCAGCCAGCTCTCCCGTGATGCCGCGGTCGTGTGTGTAGCCCCGCCCATCATCATCAAACCGAATCTGATTGGCCGGCCAGCTGTTCAACCTGCCAACCGGCTTCTTCCCCACTTTCATCTCAGCGATGATGTTCCTGGGGAAAATGACCAGAGAAATGTGGTTAGAGTTCTCACTTATCTGTGGAAAGAGCTGAAACATGCAGTCTGGAGAAGACAGCCTTCAAAAACCCAAGACAGCCGGAACAGTTTGTTTACGAGAACTTGGCCAAAATACCTGTGGACAGGTGCGGAAGTCTCACTGACAGTTACAGGAGGCGCTTGATTGCAGCGATTACATCAAAAGGTTGTGCAACAAAATATTAAGGTTACCATCATGTTTGTCCAGTCTCGTTTCATTAGTTTTTCTTTTTTTTATTCTTCTGCTGAAGCACAATTCAAAAGCAGTGTCTGATTTTCATTAGTCAATTTTCAGTACATTTTTATTTATTATTACTTTCATCATCAGATTAAAGTTATTTCAGTGACCACAGTGGGGTTTTCTTTCTTTAATGGAAGGGTAGCATTTATAAATCTAAATTATAAAGGTGTAACAACTTCGTCTAACTGAAATGCAGTTCAGCCGCTGGGAAGAACTGACCCGATGTTCTGGGTCTCCACTGGTCTCTTCTCCTCACACACGGCCTCGTGTTTACGGAGCTGCTTCAGGAGTTCGGATTCAGCTCGGGAGCGATCGGGAAGCGTGGACGCAGCGGCAGAGACAGCAGCAACCAGCTCAGGACTCAGAGACTCACTGAAACACACACACACACACACACACACACACATTTTTCAGCTTCTACATTCTGCCTGCGGTAATGTAAAGTGGGCAGAGCTACTTATTCCTACAAGTGTGCTCTTATATTAGGCCACGCCCAATATGGCGGATCTTACAGTTATCTGGAGTTTGTGCGGAGATGTAATTACATTTTCAAAATATCTTTACTTTTATTAATTCATTTCAATTCAAAAAACTTCATTTATCCCCAAGCGGCTATAATAATTTAAGGTATGCAAAGTAGTTAAAAAAAGAGATCAGAAAGGAGGTCTCGCCTCTGTGGTGGTGATGTAGCTTGCTGAAACATGCTGCTCGTGCTCTTCATCATCACCCTCTTCGGCTTCTGTACACTCTCCTGTCCACTTGGCCCCTTCTTGAGGGATTTCAGCTTGGTCTTGGTCGTGGTGTCCACCTTCATGGCCCCCAGCAGCTCCAGGAGACCCTGTTTTCCCGTCTTCTCCTCCGGCTTCTGCTTTGACTTTGTGTTCTGACTTTTAGCCACGGGCCTGGTCTCTTTTCTGCCTGCTGCTTCTTCACACGCCGCCTTCACCGAGGGTCCATCACTCTTCACCTCACACTCGTTTTTCTCAACACCGTCTTCCGTCCTAGACTCCAGCCACAGCTCCTCAGTCCTCTCTCCATCTTTCTTCTGCTCACTGAGACGTGCTCCACTCGTTCCAAAGACCCTGTGGTTCACTAGATAGGGAGCCCTAAAGGGAGCAGCCAAAGTGTCCTTTAAACAAACAGGATTATACTAAATCACCAGGCCCTCCTGGTGCTCTGGTGGCTATACTGCATTATTCACCCCTATACAGAGCACTGGAGTAAAAGGCTGTGTGTGGGATTGTCCTGCATTCAGAAGGTGTAGTTGTAACTGATGAAGTGATGAAGTGCACTCTGTAGTGATCTCTGTGGTTTTAGGGTACACTTCACTCGTTTCAGTGTCAACATTTAACCTTGGAAACCACAAAAACACCAATACACTCACCTCAACCCGGAAGCAGAAGCTCTGTCCGTGCATTTTGAAGGACACAGTCTAGGTTTATGAGCATGATTTAACGCTCTTCTGCCCTGATGAAGAGAAAAAACTACTCTTCTGTACATCACTGCTCTTCAATGTCGCACATGCACGCTTCCGGGTCCAGCGGCTGAAAGTGTCCGTCAGCAACACGACCCGGAATAAAGATTCCGGCTTTACAGAGCAATCATTTCAAATAGCTTTTTATTAAAGAAAAAAAAAAAATTGGTCATTTGTTTTTCATTTCATTGACCACAGGACACGAGAGATGTGATATTAAATAAAATAACACAATGCTATGAACCAAAAAAAATTATGTCTGCTGCGGAAGTGAAGAATTTACTCAAATCTAATTCAAATTTTATTTATCACATACAGAATCATCCACAGTAGGACATGTAGTGAAATACTCATTATGACTGTCCTACATTAGAAGAAGAATATAAAGTAAAGTGTGTGGACAAAAAAGTATAGGGATATAGGTAATAAAAATATATAAGGAAAAATAGGAAGAATAAAAACTAACATAGTAGAAATTAAAGACATGATAAATTATGAAAAACACCAATAGTTATGTAAAGCCGATTGTGTATCGGATATACATATACAAATATATGTGTGTATAAATATATATAATATATACATATATATAAAAAATAAAATAAAAGTGTGTATATAATATAATATAAACATAATAAATAATAATAATAATAATAATAATACAACATATTATATATAAATAATATAATAAAAATAATATAATAGAATAATAATATAATATCTATAACATATAATGATAATATGATATAATATAATATTTCTAAGCTGGCTATATTTATAAAAATATATAAATAATATATGTGTATAAACATCTATAGTATATACATGTATGTAGATAAAAAACATCAAATATAAATATAAATATAAATGTAATGACAATAAATAATACGTATGTAAAGTGTCGGTGCAGTATGCACACAGATGTCCAGTGGGTGTGGTTATTGTGTGTGCAGAGTAGTGCAGGGTATACAAGTAGTGCAATTTGTGTGTGCAACAATCAGCTGAGGTAGAATGTAATCTTCATGTTTTATCATTTTTTGTTTTTTTAAATTTGTTGTAGATCATCTTTATTTCACTACAAAATTGATTTCTATAGCACTTTTAAAAATGTCTCAAAACAGCTTACAGAAGTACAGAAACATAGAATAAATATAATAAAGTTTAAAAATAAGTTATTATTTTATCCCTAATATTTATCCCTAATATTTCTATTGTTTTTATCACCTGTATTTGATTAAATCAGTTACAAATAATAAACATAAACCTTAAACACTTAAACCTTACATAAACCCTAACCCTAATATTTATTCCTAATATTTATCTTTAATATTTATCTTTTATATTTATCTCTAATATTTATCATCTTATATTTATCCCTAATATTTATCTCTAATATTTATTCCTAATATTTAACTTTAATATTTATTATCTTATATTTATCCCTAATATTTATTCTTAATATTTATCTTTAATACTTATCATCTTATATTTATCTCTAATATTTATCTCTAATATTTATCCCTAATGTTTATTCCTAATATTTATCATCTTATATTTATCCCTAATATTTATCTCTAATATTTATCATCTTACATTTATCTCTAATATTTATGTCTAATATTTGATCCTGCTACTCCAGTTCCTGGTTTTCACCTGCTCTCTCTCTCCCCCTCCCTCTCCTGTCTGCTCTCTAATTACCTGATGTCTTTCACCTGTGCTCCTCTCTCTGTTTAATATAAGCAGCTACTCTGGGTCTGTTTCTCTGCTAGATTGTGCTTTGTGCTCGGGAACCTGCACCCTGCACCCTGCACCCTGCACCCTGCACCCTGCACCCTGCACCCTGCACCCTGCACCCTGCACCCGAATCCTGCTATATTTCTGATCTATCTCCTGCCTGATCTCTGCCAGCTGTGAGTACTGGATTTGATGACCTAATGTGTTGAACTGAACAGTGTTCATAAAGAGTACCCTCAACCTTTGTTTTCCACCCTGGGTTATCTGAGGAGTCTAAGCTGGCCAGATTGTACTGTAATACTCGTAGCAGTGGTTTGAGGACTCTCTTGAAAATGAAAAGCTTATTGAACAATAAGTTATTAATTGGACAGTCTTCAGGGTGAGGATTCTTCAGTGTGTAGGTGGTCATGGCAGTGGCCTGATCATAGGAGACAGGTTAGTGGAGGATTTTGTCACTGGTCTGCCTCCTTCTGATGGTAACCCTATTCACCATAGTTGACCAGTTTTCTAAAATGGTTCACGCCTCACTCACTCTCTCATATCTTCCCTCAGCTAAAGAGACTGCTCTCCTGTTGGTTCAGCATGTGTTCAGGCTTCATGGTATCCCCAGGGATGTTGTTTTGGACAGAGGACCCCAATTCAACACTCTGTTCTGGACTGATGTTTGCAGACTTTTGGGCATCTTGATCAGTCTCATCTGGTTACCACCCACAATCCAAGTGCATGAATCAGGAGCTGGAAACTGGCCTCAGGCTTCTGCTATCCTGCCTAATGTTCTTGCAATGTGGTTTGGGTAGAGTATTTACATGAGACTCTCCCCTCTGCCTCCACATGGTTGACTCTTCCAAGTTGTGTATGGGTACCAGCCGCTGCTTTTTGAGAGCCAGGCGAAGGAGTCTTCTGTACCCTCTGCCAGAGCCGCTGTACAACGGGGTCATCTAGCCTGGAGATGAGCCCAGTTAAGGTCAGTCCAATCGTAAATGAACTGCTGCCTCTTTGTACAGGGTGGGACAACAAGCATTGCTGTTGACCATTGAGGGTGGAAAATAAGAAGCTGGCCCATAGGTTCATTGGGCCATTTCCCATCTCCAAGGTTATCAACCCTGTGGCAGTTGGGCTGCAACTCCCCAGACCACTGTGCATTCACCCACCTTCCATGTGTCTCAGTTAAAACCTGAAGGCGTGAGTGCCTTAGCCTGACCCATCTCAGAGAGACTCTCCACCACTACTAACCTGTCTCCTGTGTTACCACCTGTGCGATGAAGAACCCTCACCCTGAAGACTGTCCTATTAAATTGGTTAAATAATAAACATGACCTTGAACACTTTTATTCCACAGGCATTTATTAGTGTATAGTTAACTCTCTCACTGTGAAATGTGATCTAGTAATGCCAACAATCACTGTTGGGGATTGAGATAAAGACAGTATGTGTAAAGGACTTGTTTTAATTTCTTTAGTGCTTTTTTTTAAAACCCTATAATGTCCCTGGTCAGTACCAAAGGGTCTAAAGTGAGTCTAACACGGGGGTTAAAGAAGCTGAGCTTATCAATGGTAAAAGAATTCCTCAGTACAGATATCTGCTGAAATAAAGATGAGTCTGTGTTGGAGTAACCTCTCTGACCTCTCCTTCACTACATGACCTTTGACCTTGATCTGCTTTTCTTCTATTCTGAACCTCAGTAAAAACAGAGCAGTGTTTATTCTGTAATTCTGAGAGAAAGCTGATTGCATCATCACTGAAACCAGGAGCTCAGAGCCTTCATTCATCTCCTGATGAAAGGAGTAAAGTCTCAGTCAGAAGGATTTTATTTATTTAAAGCATTTTCTGTACATGGAATATTTTCATGTATTTGTGTCACTTCATGTGTGTGTATTTTGTTTATTCTCCATTTTCACTGTTCTGCTAGAGTTCAAAATTCTATATTCATGTATGTGTATTTGACAAGCTTAAAAGTCGCACATAAATCTAACACATTTACATCATGGGGGAGCTGTTGGACTTTTTCTGTCACATTTTTATTTGGAATGTTTGTCTTTTAGAGAGAACTGCAAAGTGAACATTAACCTGGAGCTTTGTGTTCTGATTTAAACTGCATGTGGTCCACAGCGGAGACAGATTTGCTGATAAAATGATGAGATTGGACACGAGGATGGGTGCAGGTTCACCCCGACTCTGAGATGAATGAACAGATATCAGAATAACAGAGCAGAAATCACATCAGATAAACCCCCCCCCCTCTCTTTCTCCTCTCTCCACCTCTCTCTCCCAGGTCTCACTATAATGATCTGAAGTAAGCCACAAACTGATGATTTCAAAGTTCAACAACTGATCTGCTGCTCTTCTACACACACACAGGTTTATTTACTCTATAGCTGCTGTTGTTACTCAGGCAGTAAACACTACCCTGAGTGACTGCAGCATTGACGCTAGTTTATATATTTTATATTATATATAGTTTTATATTATTTATACTTCAGTATTGGCAGCTCAAGCACTCGGACTAACGCGGACTAACACACTGCAGTTTATTTTTATTTCTGCTCTCTGATTTTTTTTTTTTTTTGTTCCAGAAGTTTTAGTCTACCTCAGAGGTCATGTCCCAAACAACACATTTTACTTAGTGTACTGCAGTGTGACTGATGAATGAGGAAAAACAAGGCAGAGTTTAATAAACCTGACTGTTTAGGGCCAAGATCCTCAGAATCTCAGCAGGAAGGTCCGTGTTAAATGGGAGAGCGAGTATCACATCCTCCTGAACATCAGGAACACTCTCTCTCCCAGATCACAGGACTGACCTCTGGAGAAAAACCCACTCTTGTAGTGTTCCTCATTAATAAAGTGGTTTCTTTTACTGAAACGCAGCCATGAAGCGGTCAGGTTTATAAAACCAGGATTTTAGGTTTAAAATTTGTTCTTGTTGACGTGTCTGAAGTGTTGGATTTGTGTGAGAATACACTGTGTTGTTTATTTACATTTACACACATCAGGGGTTCCTTTGAGCCTAAATGGCTAAAAATAGCTTATGATTAAAATAGGAATCTTGAAAATATACACCTGCAGGTATTGTATTCCTATCAGTAGCTAATACGCTAACAGAGGATAGCAAATAAACCTGACTCTGACCTGGTCACTTAATAAAGGATAGAATTAGCATTCTTCAGTTATCATTCATCCTGTACTCATAACACAAAAAGGAAATCATTTATAATCAATAAATAAATTAGTTATTTATTTCTCAGAGTGTGTGTTCGGTGTGTGTTGAGGTGTGTGTCGCGATGACTTGTTTTTAGCTTCGGACCAAGGCTGCATCTCCATTTTAGTCCTGCTTGATCTTAGTGCTGCATTCCACACTATAGATCATAATATCCTCATAGATCACTTACAGAATCACACAGGCATGCAGGAACAGGCATTAAAATGGTTTAGATCCTACCGGTCTGATCCATACCACTCTGTAGATTTAAATGGAGAACTGTCCAGTGTAGTGCCAGTGAAATACGGGGTCCCACAAGGGTCAGTTTTAGGACCTCTGCTTTTCTCAGTATACATGCTTCCATTGGGTGACATCATTAGAAGGCATGGGATTAGTTTCCATTGTTATGCCGATGATACCCAGTTATATATCTCATCAAAACCAGATGAAATATCTAATTTGTCTAGATTAACTGAGTGTGTTAAAGATATTAGAGACTGGATGATTGATAATTTCCTATTATTAAATTCTGATAAGACGGAGATATTACTTATTGACCCAAAAACTAGTACACAGAAGCTCTCGCAATTCAGCTTGCATCTAGAAGGATGTACTGTTACTACTAGCTCAACAGTGAAAGACCTGGGTGTAATATTAGACAGCAACTTATCCTTTAAAAATCATATTTCCAATATCACAAAAACAGCCTTCTTCCATCTTAGAAATATCGCCAAGCTTAGGAACATTTTATCTGTATCTGATGCAGAAAAACTAGTTCATGTATTCCTGACCTCCAGACTGGACTACTGTAATGCATTACTAGGTGTTTGTCCTGCATCTTCAATAAACAAGCTACAGTTAGTCCAGAATGCAGCCGCCAGAGTTCTTACCAGATCAAGAAAATATGATCATATAACCCCAATATCATCATCCCTGCACTGGCTACCTGTGAAGTTTAGAATTGACTATAAATTAGCTCTACTTACGTACAAGGCTCTAATTGGTTTAGCTCCCGCGTATCTCTCCAGTCTTCTAACACGTTACAATCCACCACGCTCTTTAAGATCACAAAATTCCGGACTTCTGGCAGTTCCAAGAATATCAAAGTCCACAAAAGGGGGTAGAGCGTTTTCGTATTTAGCTCCTAAACTTTGGAATAGTCTTCCTGACAGTGTTCGGGGCTCAGACACAGTCTCCCAGTTTAAATGTAGACTAAAGACTTATCTCTTTATCCAGGCAAACATCTAACATCCCATAACCTTGTGCTCCAGTACATCTGATTAAATACACATTATCATCTAGTGCTGCTAATATTATGAACAGCAGCTACGCTAATGCTGTTCCATTGTTTCCCTTCTTCTACCCATCCCGAGGCATACAGAGACTGTGCTCCAGTGGCATCCGGAGATGGACCAGCTCCAGCCGGGTTCTGCTTGTGAGGATTGGGATATTCAAGCAGCGCCGTGGACAACAACCTCCTTATTGATTTACATAACACTATACACATGCTGTATCTACATCACACAATTGTCACCCAAATGAGGATGGGTTCCCTTTTGAGTCTGGTTCCTCTCAAGGTTTCTTCCTCTTACCATCTAAGGGAGTTTTTCCTTGCCACAGTCGCCTCAGTCACCTCAGGCTTGCTCACTTGGGATAACATCTAGGACTGTCTGTCTGTCTGTCTGTCTGTCGTTTCTCATGTAAAGCTGCTTTGAGACAATGCTCTTTGTTAAAAGTGCTATACAAATAAAATTGAATTGAATGTGTGTTGAGGTGTGTGTTCAGTGTGTTGAGGTGTGTGTTGGTGTGTGTTCAGTGTGTTGAGGTGTGTGATGTGTGTGTTGTGTGTGTTCAGTGTGTTGAGGTGTGTTCAGTGTGTTGTGTGTGTTCAGTGTGGTGTGTGGTGTGTGTTCAGTGTGGTGTGTGTGTTCAGTGTGGTGTGTGTGTTCAGTGTGGTGTGTGTGTGTGTGTTCAGTGTGGTGTGTGTGTGTGTGTTCAGTGTGGTGTGTGTGTTCAGTGTGGTGTGTGTGTGTGTGTGTTCAGTGTGGTGTGTGTGTGTGTGTGTGTGTTCAGTGTGGTGTGTGTGTGTTCAGTGTGGTGTGTGTGTGTGTGTGTTCAGTGTGGTGTGTGTGTGTGTGTGTGTGTTCAGTGTGGTGTTGTGTGTTGTGTGTGTTCAGTGTGGTGGTGTGTGTGGTGTGTGTTCAGTGTGTGTGGTGTGTGTTCAGTGTGGTGTGTGTGTTCAGTGTGGTGTGGTGTGTGTTCAGTGTGGTGTGTGTGTTCAGTGTGGTGTGGTGTGTGTTCAGTGTGGTGTGTGTGTTCAGTGTGGTGTGGTGTGTGGTGTGTGTTCAGTGTGTTGTGTGGTGTGTGTGTTCAGTGTGGTGTGTGGTGTGTGGTGTGTGTGTGTGTTGTGTGTTCAGTGTGTTGTGTGTGTGTGTGGTGTGTGTTGTGTGTGTGTGTGTGTGTGTGTGTGTGTGTGTGTGTGTGTGTTCAGTGTGGTGTGTGTGTGTGTGTTCAGTGTGGTGTGTGTGTGTGTGTTCAGTGTGGTGTGTGTGTGTGTGTTCAGTGTGGTGTGTGTGTGTGTGTTCAGTGTGGTGTGTGTTCAGTGTGGTGTGTGGTGTGTGTGTTCAGTGTGGTGTGTGTGTTCGGTGTGTTGTGTGTGTTCAGTGTGGTGTGTGTTGTGTGTGTTCAGTGTGGTGTGTGTTCAGTGTGGTGTGTGTGGTGTGTGTTCAGTGTGGTGTGTGTGTGTGGTGTGTGTTCAGTGTGGTGTGTGTGGTGTGTGTGGTGTGTGTTCAGTGTGGTGTGTTGTGTGTGTGTGTTCAGTGTGGTGTGTTGTGTGTGTGTGTTCAGTGTGGTGTGTTCAGTGTGGTGTGTGTTCAGTGTGTTGTGTGTGTGTGTGTTCAGTGTGGTGTGTGTGTGTGTGTTGTGTGTGTTCAGTGTGGTGTGTGTTGTGTGTGTTCAGTGTGGTGTGTGTGTTGTGTGGTGTGTGTGTTCAGTGTGGTGTGTGGTGTGTGTGTTCAGTGTGGTGTGTGGTGTGTGTTGTGTGTGTTCAGTGTGGTGTGTGTTGTGTGTGTTCAGTGTGGTGTGTGTTCAGTGTGGTGTGTGTGGTGTGTGTTCAGTGTGGTGTGTGTTCAGTGTGGTGTGTTGTGTGTGTGTTCAGTGTGGTGTGTTGTGTGTGTGTTCAGTGTGGTGTGTGTTGTGTGTGTGTTCAGTGTGGTGTGTGTTGTGTGTGTGTTCAGTGTAGTGTGTGTTGTGTGTGTTCAGTGTGGTGTGTGTTCAGTGTGGTGTGTGTTGTGTGTGTGTTCAGTGTGGTGTGTGTGGTGTGTGTTCAGTGTGGTGTGTGTTCAGTGTGGTGTGTGTTCAGTGTGGTGTGTGTGGTGTGTGTTCAGTGTGGTGTGTGTTCAGTGTGGTGTGTGTTCAGTGTGGTGTGTGTTGTGTGTGTTCAGTGTGGTGTGTGGTGTGTGTTCAGTGTGGTGTGTGTTCAGTGTGGTGTGTGTTCAGTGTGGTGTGTGTTGTGTGTGTTCAGTGTGATGTGTGTTGTGTGTGTTCAGTGTGGTGTGTGTTGTGTGTGTTCAGTGTGGTGTGTGTTGTGTGTGTTCAGTGTGGTGTGTGTTGTGTGTGTTCAGTGTGGTGTGTGTTGTGTGTGTTCAGTGTGGTGTGTGTTGTGTGTGTTCAGTGTGGTGTGTGTTGCGTGTGTGTGGTGTGTTCAGTGTGTTGTGTGTGTTCAGTGTGGTGTGTGTGGTGTGTGTTCAGTGTGTTGTGTGTGTTCAGTGTGGTGTGTGTTCAGTGTGTTCAGTGTGGTGTGTGTTCAGTGTGGTGTGTGTTCAGTGTGGTGTGTGTTGTGTGTGTTCAGTGTGGTGTGTGTTGTGTGTTCAGTGTGTTGTGTGTGTTCAGTGTGGTGTGTGTGTTCAGTGTGGTGTGTGTGTTCAGTGTGGTGTGTGTGTTCAGTGTGGTGTGTGTGTTCAGTGTGGTGTGTGTGTTGTGTGTGTTCAGTGTGGTGTGTGTGTTCAGTGTGGTGTGTGTGTTCAGTGTGTTGTGTTGTGTGTGTTCAGTGTGGTGTGTGTTGTGTGTGTTCAGTGTGGTGTGTGTTCAGTGTGGTGTGTGTGTGTGTGTGTGTTCAGTGTGGTGTGTGTGTGTGTGTGTGTGTGTTCAGTGTGTTGTGTGTTGTGTGTGTTCAGTGTGGTGTGTGTTCAGTGTGGTGTGTGTTCAGTGTGGTGTGTGTTCAGTGTGGTGTGTGTTGTGTGTGTTCAGTGTGGTGTGTGTGTTCAGTGTGGTGTGTGTGTTCAGTGTGGTGTGTGTGTGTGTGTGTTCAGTGTGGTGTGTGGGTGTGTGTGTGTTCAGTGTGGTGTGTGTGTGTGTGTTCAGTGTGGTGTGTGGGTGTGTGTGTGTTCAGTGTGGTGTGTGTTGTGTGTGTTCAGTGTGGTGTGTGGTGTGTGTGTTCAGTGTGGTGTGTGTTCAGTGTGGTGTGTGTTGTGTGTGTTCAGTGTGGTGTGTGTTGTGTGTGTTCAGTGTGTTGTGTGTGTTCAGTGTGGTGTGTGTGTTCAGTGTGGTGTGTGTGTTCAGTGTGGTGTGTGTGTGTGTGTGTTCAGTGTGGTGTGTGGGTGTGTGTGTTCAGTGTGGTGTGTGTGTTCAGTGTGGTGTGTGTGTGTGTGTGTTCAGTGTGGTGTGTGTTGTGTGTGTTCAGTGTGGTGTGTGGTGTGTGTGTTCAGTGTGGTGTGTGTTCAGTGTGGTGTGTGTTCAGTGTGGTGTGTGTTGTGTGTGTTCAGTGTGGTGTGTGGTGTGTGTGTTCAGTGTGGTGTGTGTTCAGTGTGGTGTGTGTTCAGTGTGGTGTGTGTTCAGTGTGGTGTGTGTTGTGTGTGTTCAGTGTGGTGTGTGGTGTGTGTGTTCAGTGTGGTGTGTGGTGTGTGTTCAGTGTGGTGTGTGTGTTCAGTGTGGTGTGTGTGTGTGTGTGTTCAGTGTGGTGTGTGGGTGTGTGTGTGTGTGTGTTCAGTGTGTGTGTGTTCAGTGTGGTGTGTGTGTGTGTGTGTGTTCAGTGTGGTGTGTGTGTGTGTGTGTGTTCAGTGTGGTGTGTGTGTGTGTGTGTGTTCAGTGTGGTGTGTGTGTGTTCAGTGTGGTGTGTGTTGTGTGTGTGTGTTCAGTGTGTTGTGTGTGGTGTGTGTTGTGTGTGTTCAGTGTGTGTGTGTGTTCAGTGTGGTGTGTGTTGTGTGTTCAGTGTGGTGTGTGTTCAGTGTGTTGTGTGTGTGTGTTCAGTGTGGTGTGTGGTGTGTGGTGTGTGTGTGTTCAGTGTGGTGTGTGTTGTGTGTGTTCAGTGTGGTGTGTGTTGTGTGTGTTCAGTGTGGTGTGTGTTGTGTGTGTTCAGTGTGGTGTGTGTTGTGTGTGTTCAGTGTGGTGTGTGTTGTGTGTGTTCAGTGTGGTGTGTGTTGTGTGTGTTCAGTGTGGTGTGTGTTCAGTGTGGTGTGTGTTCAGTGTGGTGTGTGTTGTGTGTGTTCAGTGTGGTGTGTGTTGTGTGTGTTCAGTGTGGTGTGTGTTGTGTGTGTTCAGTGTGGTGTGTGGTGTGTGTGTTCAGTGTGGTGTGTGTGTTCAGTGTGGTGTGTGTGTTGTGTGTGGTGTGTGTGTTGTGTGTGGTGTGTGTGTTCAGTGTGGTGTGTGGTGTGTGTGTTCAGTGTGGTGTGTGGTGTGTGTGTTCAGTGTGGTGTGTGGTGTGTGTTCAGTGTGGTGTGTGTTGTGTGTGTTCAGTGTGGTGTGTGTGTGTGTGTGTTCAGTGTGGTGTGTGGGTGTGTGTGTGTGTGTGTGTTCAGTGTGTGTGTGTTCAGTGTGGTGTGTGTTGTGTGTGTTCAGTGTGGTGTGTGGTGTGTGTGTTCAGTGTGGTGTGTGGTGTGTGTTCAGTGTGGTGTGTGGTGTGTGTTCAGTGTGGTGTGTGGTGTGTGTTCAGTGTGGTGTGTGTTCAGTGTGGTGTGTGTTCAGTGTGGTGTGTGTTCAGTGTGTGTTCAGTGTGGTGTGTGTTGTGTGTGTTCAGTGTGTGGTGTGTGTTCAGTGTGGTGTGTGGTGTGTGTGTTCAGTGTGGTGTGTGGTGTGTGTGTTCAGTGTGGTGTGTGTTCAGTGTGGTGTGTGTTCAGTGTGGTGTGTGTTCAGTGTGGTGTGTGTTGTGTGTGTTCAGTGTGGTGTGTGTTGTGTGTTCAGTGTGTTGTGTGTGTTCAGTGTGGTGTGTGTGTTCAGTGTGGTGTGTGTGTTCAGTGTGGTGTGTGTGTTGTGTGTGTTCAGTGTGGTGTGTGTGTTCAGTGTGGTGTGTGGTGTGTGTGTTCAGTGTGGTGTGTGGTGTGTGTTCAGTGTGGTGTGTGTTGTGTGTGTTCAGTGTGGTGTGTGTGTGTGTTCAGTGTGGTGTGTGTGTGTGTGTGTGTGTTCAGTGTAGTGTGTGTTGTGTGTGTTCAGTGTGGTGTGTGTTCAGTGTGGTGTGTGTTCAGTGTGGTGTGTGTTGTGTGTGTGTTCAGTGTGGTGTGTGTGGTGTGTGTTCAGTGTGGTGTGTGTTCAGTGTGGTGTGTGTGTTGTGTGTGGTGTGTGTGTTCAGTGTGGTGTGTGGTGTGTGTTCAGTGTGGTGTGTGGTGTGTGTTCAGTGTGGTGTGTGTTGTGTGTGTTCAGTGTGGTGTGTGTGTGTGTGTGTGTGTTCAGTGTGGTGTGTGTTCAGTGTGGTGTGTGTGTGTGTTCAGTGTGGTGTGTGTTGTGTGTGTTCAGTGTGGTGTGTGTGTTCAGTGTGGTGTGTGTGTTGTGTGTGGTGTGTGTGTTCAGTGTGGTGTGTGGTGTGTGTGTTCAGTGTGGTGTGTGTTGTGTGTGTTCAGTGTGGTGTGTGTTCAGTGTGGTGTGTGTTGTGTGTGTTCAGTGTGGTGTGTGTTGTGTGTGTTCAGTGTGGTGTGTGTTGTGTGTGTTCAGTGTGGTGTGTGGTGTGTGTGTTCAGTGTGGTGTGTGTGTTCAGTGTGGTGTGTGTGTTGTGTGTGGTGTGTGTGTTCAGTGTGGTGTGTGGTGTGTGTGTTCAGTGTGGTGTGTGGGTGTGTGTGTGTGTGTGTTCAGTGTGTGTGTGTTCAGTGTGGTGTGTGTTCAGTGTGGTGTGTGTTGTGTGTGTTCAGTGTGGTGTGTGGTGTGTGTGTTCAGTGTGGTGTGTGTTCAGTGTGGTGTGTGTTGTGTGTGTTCAGTGTGGTGTGTGTGTGTGTGTGTTCAGTGTGGTGTGTGGGTGTGTGTGTGTGTGTGTTCAGTGTGTGTGTGTTCAGTGTGGTGTGTGTTCAGTGTGGTGTGTGTTGTGTGTGTGTTCAGTGTGGTGTGTGTGTGTGTGTGTGTTCAGTGTGGTGTGTGTGTGTTCAGTGTGGTGTGTGTTGTGTGTGTGTGTTCAGTGTGTTGTGTGTGGTGTGTGTTGTGTGTGTTCAGTGTGTGTGTGTGTTCAGTGTGGTGTGTGTTGTGTGTTCAGTGTGGTGTGTGTTCAGTGTGTGTGTGTGTTCAGTGTGGTGTGTGTTGTGTGTTCAGTGTGGTGTGTGTTCAGTGTGGTGTGTGTTCAGTGTGTTGTGTGTGTGTGTTCAGTGTGGTGTGTGGTGTGTGTGTGTTCAGTGTGGTGTGTGTTGTGTGTGTTCAGTGTGGTGTGTGTTGTGTGTGTTCAGTGTGGTGTGTGTTGTGTGTGTTCAGTGTGGTGTGTGTTGTGTGTGTTCAGTGTGGTGTGTGTTGTGTGTGTTCAGTGTGGTGTGTGTTGTGTGTGTTCAGTGTGGTGTGTGTGTTCAGTGTGGTGTGTGTGTTGTGTGTGGTGTGTGTGTTCAGTGTGGTGTGTGGTGTGTGTGTTCAGTGTGGTGTGTGGTGTGTGTGTTCAGTGTGGTGTGTGGTGTGTGTTCAGTGTGGTGTGTGGTGTGTGTGTTCAGTGTGGTGTGTGGTGTGTGTTCAGTGTGGTGTGTGTTGTGTGTGTTCAGTGTGGTGTGTGTTCAGTGTGGTGTGTGTTGTGTGTGTTCAGTGTGGTGTGTGTTGTGTGTGTTCAGTGTGGTGTGTGTTGTGTGTGTTCAGTGTGGTGTGTGTTGTGTGTGTTCAGTGTGGTGTGTGTGTTGTGTGTGGTGTGTGTGTTCAGTGTGGTGTGTGGTGTGTGTGTTCAGTGTGGTGTGTGGTGTGTGTGTTCAGTGTGGTGTGTGGTGTGTGTTCAGTGTGGTGTGTGTTGTGTGTGTTCAGTGTGGTGTGTGTTGTGTGTGTTCAGTGTGGTGTGTGTGTGTGTGTGTTCAGTGTGGTGTGTGGGTGTGTGTGTGTGTGTGTTCAGTGTGTGTGTGTTCAGTGTGGTGTGTGTTCAGTGTGGTGTGTGTTGTGTGTGTTCAGTGTGGTGTGTGTGTTCAGTGTGGTGTGTGGTGTGTGTTCAGTGTGGTGTGTGTTGTGTGTGTTCAGTGTGGTGTGTGTGTGTGTGTGTTCAGTGTGTTGTGTGTTGTGTGTGTTCAGTGTGTGTGTGTTCAGTGTGGTGTGTGTTCAGTGTGGTGTGTGTTGTGTGTGTGTTCAGTGTGGTGTGTGTGTGTGTGTGTGTGTTCAGTGTGGTGTGTGTGTGTTCAGTGTGGTGTGTGTTGTGTGTGTGTGTTCAGTGTGTTGTGTGTGGTGTGTGTTGTGTGTGTTCAGTGTGTGTGTGTGTTCAGTGTGGTGTGTGTTGTGTGTTCAGTGTGGTGTGTGTTCAGTGTGGTGTGTGTTCAGTGTGTTGTGTGTGTGTGTTCAGTGTGGTGTGTGGTGTGTGTGTGTTCAGTGTGGTGTGTGTTGTGTGTGTTCAGTGTGGTGTGTGTTGTGTGTGTTCAGTGTGGTGTGTGTTGTGTGTGTTCAGTGTGGTGTGTGTTGTGTGTGTTCAGTGTGGTGTGTTGTGTGTGTTCAGTGTGGTGTGTGTTGTGTGTGTTCAGTGTGGTGTGTGTTGTGTGTGTTCAGTGTGGTGTGTGGTGTGTGTGTTCAGTGTGGTGTGTGTTCAGTGTGGTGTGTGGTGTGTGTGTTCAGTGTGGTGTGTGTTCAGTGTGGTGTGTGTTGTGTGTGTTCAGTGTGGTGTGTGTGTTCAGTGTGGTGTGTGTTGTGTGTGTTCAGTGTGTTGTGTGTGTTCAGTGTGGTGTGTGTGTTCAGTGTGGTGTGTGGTGTGTGTGTTGTGTGTTCAGTGTGGTGTGTGTTCAGTGTGGTGTGTGTTGTGTGTTCAGTGTGGTGTGTGTTGTGTGTGTGTGTGTGTTCAGTGTGTTGTGTGTGGTGTGTGTGTGTTCAGTGTGGTGTGTGTTCAGTGTGGTGTGTGTTGTGTGTTCAGTGTGGTGTGTGTTGTGTGTGTGTGGTGTGTGTGTGTTCAGTGTGTTGTGTGTGGTGTGTGTGTGTTCAGTGTGGTGTGTGTTCAGTGTGGTGTGTGTTGTGTGTTCAGTGTGTGTGTGTTCAGTGTGGTGTGTTCAGTGTGGTGTGTGTTGTGTGTGTTCAGTGTGGTGTGTGGTGTGTGTTCAGTGTGGTGTGTGTTCAGTGTGGTGTGTGTTCAGTGTGGTGTGTGTTCAGTGTGGTGTGTTCAGTGTGGTGTGTGGTGTGTGTGTTCAGTGTGGTGTGTGTATTCAATGTGGTGTGTGGTGTGTGTGTTCAGTGTGGTGTGTGTTGTGTGTGTTCAGTGTGGTGTGTGTTGTGTGTGTGTGTTCAGTGTGGTGTGTGTGTGTGTTCAGTGTGGTGTGTGTTGTGTGTGTTCAGTGTGTGTGTGTTCAGTGTGGTGTGTGTTGTGTGTGTTCAGTGTGGTGTGTGTTGTGTGTGTGTGTGTGTGGTGTGTGTGTTCAGTGTGGTGTGTGTTGTGTGTGTGTGTGGTGTGTGTGTTCAGTGTGGTGTGT
>NC_080737.1:20497023-20504523 GCF_019097595.1 Hemibagrus wyckioides | reverse complement strand
GTGTGTGTGTGTGTGGAGAGTGTGTGTGTGTGTGTGTGGAGAGTGTGTGTGTGTGTGGAGAGTGTGTGTGTGTGTGGAGAGTGTGTGTGTGTGTGTGTGTGTGTGTGTGGAGAGTGTGTGTGTGTGTGTGTGTGTGTGTGTGTGTGTGTGGAGAGTGTGTGTGTGTGTGTGGAGAGTGTGTGTGTGTGTGTGTGTGTGTGTGTGTGTGTGGAGAGTGTGTGTGTGTGTGTGTGGAGAGTGTGTGTGTGTGTGGAGAGTGTGTGTGTGTGTGGAGAGTGTGTGTGTGTGTGGAGTGTGTGTGTGTGTGTGGAGAGTGTGTGTGTGTGTGTGTTCCAGTTCAGAGATGATGTAGTTAAACAGCTCAGATATCGGATTATAAAGCAGTTTATTTTTAATCCTCAGGAAAAAGATCAGAAGATTTAATGATGATTAAAAACATCAGCAGAACAAACCGAAGATGAATCTGTAAGAACGTGTTAGATCAGACACTTACTGCTGCAGAGTCTGATGTTTATACATGTCTTTATTACACGTGATATTAATTAGATCAGATTATTAATGGTGTTTGTGCAGAAACGCCGAGTCCAATCACTCACTCGGACCGGTCAGGGCTCGCTGGGAGAAGTGGACACTTACAGAGGCTGAAACACACACAACATAAACACCATGTCTATACACTCACTGGCCACTTTAATAGGAACACCTTATACCTGCTCAGCTAATTGAGCAGGTTCTGGATTCAGAGCTTCGTGTGTGTGTGATTTGTTTTGGTCTCCCTCACCCCTTTCTCCACACAGGCTCCACAGAGACAGCCTATGAGGCCGTTGATCATCTGTGATGCACACAGTATGAGCTGTAGAGCGCTGCAGACCAGCAGGGTGGAGAACAGAGCCACGTTAAACTCCACCACACCCTTTGGCTCCAGACACACACTCCACATCTCACGGTCCTGCAGGTAACTCTCTGACCTGAGAGACACAGAATGACCACTTACACTGTGTTCCGCTGGCTATTTAGGAGAGACAATAATTATAGCATGTGGTTTTGTTTATATATAAATATTAATGTTTATATGTTTATATTTTATGTTTGTGTGTGTGTACTTGTTCTTAAACGGAGTCTGCCATGACAGTAGCGTCCTGCAGTACGGCCCGTTAACCAGCCCTAACGTGGCCACTGTGAAACTGTAGAGAGCACCACACACTCCTGCTGCTGCAAACAGGATGGAGAGGAACATCTACACACACACACACACACACACACACACACACACACACACACACACACACAGACGGAGAGGGAGGATTTAATAACAATGAAATGCATGTTATTGCAGTGAAGCTTTTATCAGGGAGCATTGATTAGGACTGTGTGTGTGTGTGTGTTTACAATGTTTGCCCTATGTTTCTTTGCACAGATATCTCGTCTCCATGGTAACACATTCCCCTCTGGTGTGACGTAGTGAATGATCCCTGGAGGAAGTGTAGTGTGTATTGTTTGAAGTGATTATCTCCATAGCAGTGTTTATTTAAGCGTCTTATTCAGTGACTTAACAGTGCACCCTAAGCAGTGAGGATAAAGTGTGTGTGTGAGTGTGTTTGGTACGTGTAGTGCACTAAGAGTGAGGGATTACATGGAGTAGTGACAGTGTGGTTTATTTGGACTCTTTAGGGAACACACACACACTGTAGAGTTTTATATTCTGTAGTGTACACATGTAGTGAGTGTGTGTTGATTTGGCACTCACCCCACAGCGGTTAGCACAGCACCCCTGCTTACCAGTGACATGAATAAACAGAGCTGGAGCTATAACCTGAGAGAGAGAGAGAGATAAAGAGAGAGGGAGAGAGAGGATGAGAGGGTGGGAGAGAGGGTGAGAGAGAGAGAGAGATAAAGAGAGAGGGAGAGAGAGAGAGAGAGGATGAGAGAGAGAGGATGAGAGAGAGAGGGAGAGAGGGTGGGAGAGAGGGTGAGAGAGAGAGAGAGGGTGAGAGTGAGAGGGTGAGAGAGGGGAGAGGGGAGAGAGGGGGAGTGAGAGGGGGGAGAGTGAGAGGGTGAGAGAGAGAGGATGAGAGAGAGGGGGAGTGAGAGGGTGAGAGAAAGAGGATGAGAGAGAGAGAGAGAGGGTGAGAGTGAGAGGGTGAGAGAGAGAGAGAGAGGGGGGGAGAGAGGGGGGAGTGAGAGGATGAGAGAGAGAGAGAGGGTGAGAGAGGGGGTGAGAGAGAGAGAGGGAAGGGAGAGGGTGAGAGAGAAAGGGTGAGAGAGGGTGAGGGTGAGAGGGTGAGAGAGGGTGAGGGTGAGAGGGTGAGAGAGAGGGGGGAGTGAGAGGATGAGAGAGAGAGAGAGGGTGAGAGAGGGGGTGAGAGAGAGAGAGGGAAGGGAGAGGGTGAGAGAGAGAAAGGGTGAGAGAGGGTGAGGGTGAGAGGGAGAGGGTGAGAGGGTGAGGGTGAGAGGGTGAGGGTGAGTGAGAGAGAGGGTGAGAGTGAGAGGGAGAGAGTGAGGGTGAGGGAGAGAGAGGGTGAGAGGGTGAGGGTGAGTGAGAGGGTGAGGGTGAGGGTGAGTGAGAGGGTGAGAGAGAGGGGAGGGTGAGAGGGGGGAGAGAGAGGGAGAGAGGGGGAGAGAGGGGGAGAGAGGGGGAGAGGGGAGAGTGAGGGGGAGTGAGAGGGTGAGGGGGGGTGAGAGGGTGAGAGAGAGGGGGTTGTGTGTTAAACTTTAAAATGTTTTCACATTTTTCCATCAGCACTGCAAAGGTCACAGAAGGGTCAAAGTTCACAGGTTCATTATATACACACCCTTACTGTTTACCCCTCTCACACACACACACACACACACACACACACACACAGGACGTCAGTATGGTCAGTCGAAGCGTCTGTCAGTGTGAAAATGGAAGAAATGCTTTGTCCTTCAGGTGAAGCAGAACCATGAGCTGAATGAGGAAATAAAGCTCTGGACTGGAGTCTGGACTGGAGTCTGGACTGGAGTCTGGACTGGAGTCTGGACTGGAGTCTGGACTGGAGTCTGGACTGGTTTGTTCACCGGACTGCAGTAACTCCACACTGTTACCCGGTGTGAAGATGTTCGATCAGTGTGGATAAAAACGGTCACTACAGTCTGTAAATGTAAAGGGTTCATCATGAGTGCGTGTGAGAGCAGTGCCTGATCAGAACAGCTCAGTGATGTTCTCCGCAGGGTCAGGACACTGCTGTCCTTCAGCATTATCATGGCCACAGGTTACAGCTTCACCACCGCTTCATCAGAGCCTTGAGTCTCTCACTGTGCAACATCTGAACAAATAAAGTGATCTTAATCCAACAAACCAGTTTCAATCTAAATCAGTGTCCTGTGGAATCAGAACCTCCTGCTCTTACAGGAACCAGAACCTCCTGCTCTTACAGGAACCAGAACCTCCTGCTCTTACAGGAACCAGAACCTCCTGCTCTTACAGGAACCAGAACCTCCTGCTCTTACAGGAACCAGAACCTCCTGCTCTTACAGGAACCAGAACCTCTTACACACTGATTAGAAGATTTGAGATTAAGAGAAGAGCAGTTTAAGAGAGTTTTATGTAAATCAATGTTTAAGACACGCCTCCTACAGGATCAGTTTATTTCCTGCAGTAAACCTGTAGATGAGGAACGAGAAATCAGCTGCACCTCTTCCTGCTTTCCACTATGATGCCACCTCGAAGCTTTATGGCCTCGAAGCTTTATAAGCTTTAGGGGGTGGAGTCATACTGACAAAAACTTTACTGTCCTACATAACATACATACATGCCCTGTAAACAAACAAACAAACAAACAAACAGGAAGGTCTGAGTTCTTCTCTGAAACACACAGGAACCTGCTGAGATGTGTGATGGTTCTCACCTCCTGTACAGAACATTTTTCCTCTGTCTCCCCTCATGACCAACACAAGTGTACTGTGAGGACAGTGTGTGTTATAACACACACACACACACACGATTTATCCTAACTCTACATGGTTTACCATCTATGGTGTGATGTGAGTGTCTGTACTGTCTGACTCCCAACAGATGATCACATGATGATTAAGATGATTAGATTTATGTTTTTAGACACTCAGATTTAAACCCTGGGATTCTCCTGGACACTGCGTGTAGAGCCGGACTCCACGCTCCTGATCAGTGCATTCTGAACTAAACTGATGATCATCAACATTCTGTTTCAGTCTAAATCACTTAATTACATTTCACTGATAACCATGCCTGAACTTCTCTCACACACACACGCACACATACACACACGCACACATACACACACTCTCTCACGTGTGTTTGTGTGTGTGTGCACTCACCATGAGTCCTCCTCCGATCAGTCCTCCCATGTATTTCACCTCCTCAGTGATCTCTCCATCTCTGGCGTATGTAACTGTCCAGTCTGGGAAAAACAGGATGATGTTACAGATGATGGAGATGAGGGCAAGCGGGTAGAGCGCCCCGGCGACGAAGCGAGAACAGCGTCCAGTACACATGCTGGACAATCACAGGTTACTGTACAGAACAAGAGCAAAGGAGTCTGAGGAAGGAGCGGAGAAGAACAGAGACAAAGCTTCCTGTGTTCCTCAGCCTTATCTACTCCTGTCTGTCTGTTACAGCATGTGGACAGAGTGAATAATGTGGGATGGGCGTGTGTGTGTGTGTGTGTGTGTGTGTGTGTGTGTGTGTGTGTGTGTGTGTGTGATATAAAATATGTTCAAATTACATTCCACACATTCCACCATATGAGAGTATTGCAGAATTAATACTTTTATTTCTCAAAGAATAAACACAACATAAAACAACACACACACACACACAGAGTACTAAACAGACTGTGTGTTAATGTTTGACTATTTCTCTGATGATTGTGTGTGTGACTTGTATGTTATCAACCATTTATAGTTTGACAGATAAGAGAGGAGAGAAAGAGAACACTCCCTGAAACACACACAAACACACACACACTCTCTCTGCATAGGCCCTGGACACACACACACACACACTCTCTCTGCATAGGCCCTGGACACACACACACACACACACACACACACTCTCTCTGCATAGGCCCTGGACACACACACACACACACACACACACACACTCTCTCTGCATAGGCCCTGGACACACACACACACACACACTCTCTCTCTCCATAGGCCCTGGACACACACAGACACAGACACTCTGCATAGGCCCTGGACACACACACACACACACACACTGCATAGGCCCTGGACGGACACACACACACACACACTGCAATTTTAACCTCTGTGTGTGTAGTGATGAGTGTCATGTTCATGTGACATGTTTAATATTTCTCCAGATGTTACAGCGTGTCTCTGTCTGTCTCTCTCTTTGTCTCTGTCTATCTCTCCCTTTATCTCTCTGTTTGTCTCTCTCTCTCTCTCTCTCTATCTCTGTCTGTCTCTGTGACTGTCTGTCTATCTCTCCCTTTATCCCTCTGTCTCACTGTCTGTCTGTCTGTCTCTCTCTTTATCTCTCTGTCTATCTGTCTGTCTCTCTCTCTCTCTGGAGGTATATGTGTGTAAGGTTGAGTGAAAGCCTCTCTGTGTGGTTGTTTATTGTTGTGTTTATTAAATAATGTATTGATTTAGATTACTGTAATAATGATTAGTGTTGGTAATGTACTGTGTGTGTGTGTGTGTATGTGTGTGTTATAAGAGAAGAAAAAGGGAAGAGAACAGAGAGAGGAAACAAAACGACTCCAGTATTTTGGATGTTGTGTTGGTTATTTTAGCGTTTGTCATCTAGTGGTCACTGAGTGTCATTACATTAATAATAATAATAATAATAATAATAATAATAATAATAATAACATCATTAAGTTTGTGGACAACACTGTGGTTGTGGGCCTGATCTCCAATAACGATGGAGACATGGTGCCAGGTCAACAATCTCCTCCTGAACGTCAGCAAGACTAAGGAGCTGATAGTGGACTTCAGCACAAAGCAGGAGAGGAATTACCAGCCCCTGACTATCAACGGGACCCCAGTGGAGAGAGTGGACAGTTTCCAGTACCTAGGTGTCTACATCACACAGGACCTGACATGGTCCTGTCACGTTAACACCCTGGTGAAGCAGGGTGCGTCTTTATCATCTCAGACGCCTGAAGGACTTTAAACTCCCTCAAAAGTGCTAAAGACATTCTACACCTGCACCATTGAGAGCATCCTGACGGGAAGTATCACAGCCTGGTTTGGGAACAGCACCAAACAGGACAGGCAAGTTCTCCAGAGGGTGGTGGGATCAGCCGAGCGTACCATCCGCACCGAGCTTCCTGACCTGGACACCATATACAGCAAGCGGTGCTGGACCAAAGCCAGGAAGATAATGAAGGACCTCAGTCATCCCAACAATGGACTCTTCTCTCTGTTGAGGTCAGGGAAATGTTTCCATTCCGTCACTTTACTCCATGATATTCCTGTTCAAATGGACATTTATATTTATATTTATATATTTATTTATTTTTATTATTTATATATATTTATCTTACATATACACACTGTACTGTACATACTGTATTTATTTATTGTCATACCATTTAAATTTGTCCATCTACATATATGTATATATTGTATCTTTCTATATATTATAGTTTACACATTTTATTTTAATTTGATTTTTTATATTATATTTACTGTTAATATTTATATTATATATACATATTTATATTTATCTACATATATATCTATATCTATATATATACACATATTTGCATATGCATATCCGATAACTATTGGTTTTTCACAATTATTTTGTCTTTAATTTCTACATTTAATTTTTCCTATTTTTCTCTTTATATTCTTAACTACACTATATTGCCAAAAGTATTCGCTCACCCATCCAAATAATCAGAATCAGGTGTTCCAATCACTTCCATGGCCACAGGTGTATAAAATCAAGCACCTAGGCATGCAGACTGTTTTTACAAACATTTGTGAAAGAATGGGTCGCTCTCAGGAGCTCAGTGAATTCCAGCGTGGAACTGTGATAGGATGCCACCTGTGCAACAAATCCAGTCGTGAAATTTCCTCACTCCTAAATATTCCACAGTCAACTGTCAGCTGTATTATAAGAACGTGGAAGTGTTTGGGAACGACAGCAACTCAGCCACGAAGTGGTAGGCCACGTAAACTGACGGAGCGGGGTCAGCGGATGCTGAGGCGCATAGTGCGAAGAGGTCGCCAACTTTCTGCAGAGTCAATCGCTACAGACCTCCAAACTTCATGTGGCCTTCAGATCAGCTCAAGAACAGTGCGCAGAGAGCTTCATGGAATGGGTTTCCATGGTGTAAAGCACGCCGCCACTGGACTCTAGAGCAGTGGAGACGCGTTCTCTGGAGTGACGAATCGCGCTTCTCCATCTGGCAATCTGATGGACGAGTCTGGGTTTGGCGGTTGCCAGGAGAACGGTACTTGTCTGACTGCATTGTGCCAAGTGTAAAGTTTTTCAGGAGCTGGGCTTGGCCCCTTAGT
>NC_080737.1:20484523-20492023 GCF_019097595.1 Hemibagrus wyckioides | reverse complement strand
GGTGAAGGTGAGTGGTGGTGGTGAGTGGTGAAGGGTGGTAGGTGAGTGGTGAGTGCGGTGGGTGAAGGTGAGCGGGTGGTGGTGAGTGAGGTGAGTGGTGGTGAAGGAGGTGGTGAAGGTGAGTGAAGGTGTGGCGGTGGTGGTGGTGAGTGAGGATGGGTGGTGGTGAGTGGTGAGGCGAAGGCGGGTGGTGGTGGGTGAGGGTAGTGGTGGTGGTGAAGTAGGTGGGCGAGGGTGGGTAGATGGGACAGTGGTGAAGGTGGTGAGTGAAGTAGATGAGCCAGATGGAGTAGATGAAGAAGTGTGAGTGTAGATGAATGAAGATGGGTGGAGTGAAGTGAGTAGATGAAGATAGATGAGATGAATGAGTGGATGAGGTGAAGGTGGTGGTGGTAGATGATGAAGATGGTGGATGAGCCAGGTGAAGGGTGAAGTGAGATGAGGTGAGGTGAGTGAAGATGGTGAAGATGAAGGTGGTGAGGTGGTGAATGGGTGGATGAGTGAAGGTGAGTGGGTGAGTGAAGGAGTGAGATGGGTGGATGAGTGAAGAGGGTGGGTGGTGGGTGGTGGTGAGGTGGTGGTGAGGGTGGTGGTGGTGGGGTGGTGGTGAGTGGGTGAGGTGAGGTGGTGGTGAGGGGTGGTGAAGGTGAGTGGTGAGGTGGTGAGTGAGGTGGGTGGTGGTGGTGAGTGGTGGTGGTAGGTGGTGGGTGAGTGGTGGTGGTGGTGAGGTGGTGGGTGAAGGCGGGTGGTGAAGGTGGTGAGCCAGGTGGTGAGTGGTGGTGAAAGTGGTGAGTGGTGGTGGTGAGGTGGGTGGTGAGGGTGTGGTGAGGTGGTGGTAGAGGTGGTGAGTAGGATGGGTGAAGGTGAGTGGTAGAGTGATGAAGATAAGTGAATGGTAGATGAGAAGAATGAAGATGAGTGAATTATGAAGATGAAGGTAGATAGATGAAGATGAGTGATGGTGAGATAGATGGTGAATGGATGAAGATGAAGATGATAAGTGAAGATGATGAAGAAGATGGTGGTGAGTAGATGAAGATGAAGATGAAGAAGGTGAAGGTGGATGAGTGTAGATGAAGAAGATGGATGAAGATGGGTGAAGATGGTAGTGAAGAGTGAGGTGGGTGGTGAGGTGAGAAGGTGGTGGTGGTGGTGGGGTGGTGGGTGAAGTGGTGGTGAAGGTGGGTGGTGAGTGGTGGTGGTGGTGGTGGTGAGGTGAAGGTGGTGGTGGTGAGGTGCCAGGTGGTGGTGGTGGTGAGTGGTGGTGGTGGTGGTGAGGTGAGTGGTGGTGGGTGGTGAGTGGTGGTGGTGGTGAGGTGAGTGAAGGCCAGGTGGTGGTGGTGGGTGAGGTGAGTGGTGAGTGGTGAGGTGGTGAGTGAGCTGAGGTGAGTGAAGGTGGTGAGTGAGGCGGAGCCAGTGAAGATGAGTGGTGAGTGATGATGAAGATGAAGTGAGTAAGATGAAAGGTGATGAGATGAGTAGATGAAGAGTGTCGTCGATGGTAGATGAAGATGAAGATGAGTGGGTGAAGATGAGTAGATGAAGATGGTGGTGAAGGTGAGATGGATGGATGAGTGAGATGAAGAAGTGGTGGTGAAGGGGTGAGTGGGGTGAAGTGGTGGTGAGTAGATGGATATGGTGGGTGAAGGTGGGTGAAGGAGTGGTGAAGGTGGTGGTGGTGGGTGAGGTGATGGTGGTGAAGGTGGGTGAAGGTGGTGAGTGAAGGGGTGAAGGGTGGTGGTGAAGGGTGGTGGTGGGGTGGTGAAGAGGTGAAGGGTGGTGGTGAAGGTGGGTAGTGGTGAAGTGGTGGGTGAAGGGTGAGTGGTGAAGGTGGTGGTGAAGTGGTGGTGAAGGTGAGGTGGTGGTGGGTGGGTGGTGAGTGGTGGTGAAGGTGAGGTGGCGAGTGGTGGTGAAGGTGAGGGGTGGTGGGTGAGCAGGTGGTGAGATAGGAAGGTGAGTGGGCGAGTGAGTGAAGAAGAAGTGAAGGTGATAAAGGAGTGAGTGAGTAGATGGATGAAGGTAGATGGTGAAGGTAGTGAGTGATGAAGGTAGTGAGATGGAAGAGTAGATGAAGTGGTGAAGTGAGTGGTGAAGAAGGTGGTGGGTGAAGAGATAGATGAGTGGATGAAGGTGATGGTAGATGAAGGTGATGGATGAAGATGGATGAGTGAAAGATGAGTGGGTGAAGAGTGGAGTAGTGGTGGAAGGTAGATGGTCAGGTGGTCAGGTGAAGGTGAAGGAGGTGGTGAGTGGGTGGTGGTGGGTGAAGGTGAGTGAGATGGGTGAGGTGAGTGGTCAGTGAAGAGAAGGTGGTGGTGAGGTGGTGAAGAAGGTGGGTGGTGGTGGTGAAGGTGGTGTGGTGAGTGGTGGTGGGTGAAGGTGAGAAGGTGGTGAAGGAGGTGGTGGGTGGTGTGAAGGGTGGTGAGGTGAGTGAAGATGAAGGTGAGTGAAGGTGGTGGTGGGTGGTGAGTAGTGGTGGTGAAGGTGAGCGGGTGGTGAGTGGTGAAGGTGAGTGAGGTGAGTGAGGCGAGGTGAGTGAAGGGTGAGTGAGAAGTGAATGGAGTGAAGAAGATGGTGAAGATGGATGAAGGTGAGTGAAGGTGGTGAAGGTGGTGGAGTGAGTGAAGATGAGTAGTGAAGGATGAGTGAAGGTGAGATGGGTGGAGTGAAGATGGAGTGAAGGTGGTGAAGATGAGGGTGGTGGGTGAAGGTGAGATGGATGAAGGGAGATGAAGGATGAGGTGGTGAGTGGTGGGTGAAGGTGAGTGAAGGTGGTGAGTGGTGGAGTGAGGTGAGATGGGTGAGATGAGTGGTGAAGGTGGATGGGTGGGTGAGGTGAAGGTGGTGGTGGGTGGTGAAGGGTGGGTGAAGAGGTGGTGAGTGAGTGGTGAAAGGTGAGGTGGTGAGTGGGGTGGTGAGATGGTGAAGGTGGTGGTGAAGGTGAAGGTGGCCCAGGTGGTGGGTGGGTGGTGGTGGTGAGGTGGTGGTGGTGAAGGTGGTGGTGGTGAGGTGGGTGGTGGTGGTGGTGAGGTGGTGGTGAAGGTGGTGAGTGAGGTAGGTGAGTGAGTGGTGGTGAAGGGTGGTGAAGGGGGTGGGTGAGTGAAGGTGGGTGAGTGGTGAGGTGGGTGAGTGAAGAAGTGGTGAAGGTGGTAGTGAGTGAGTGAGGGGTGGTGGTGAGATGAAGATGAAGGTGAAGATAGATGAGTGAAGAAGTGAAGATAGGTGAAGTAGAGTGAAGCGGGATGAAGAAGATGAGTAGGTGAAGTGAAGATGGTAGATGAAATGAAGATGAGTAGATGAAGTGAAGAAGGTGAGTGAGTAGTGGGTGAGGTGGAGTGAAGGTAGATGGGTGAAGTGGGTGGAGTGAAGGTGAGTAGTGGTGGTGGGTGGGATGAGGGTGTGGTGAGGATGGTGGGGGGATGGTGAGGATGAAGGTGAAGGTGGTGAGAAGATGGGTGAGTGAGGTGGATGAAGTGGTGGTGGTGAGGTGGGTGGTGGTGGTGGTGAGGTGGTGGGTGGTGGGTGAAGGTGGTGAGGTGGTGGTGGTGGTGGATGAGAAGGTGAGGTGGATGAGTGGTGAAGGTGGGTGAAGGTGGTGGTGAGCGGTGAGTGAGGCGGTGGTGGTGAAGGTGGTGGGTGAGGTGGTGGTGGTGGTGAAGGTAGATGAAGGCTGAGTGAAGGTGGGTGAGAGGTGAGTGAGGATGAAAGGTGAGTGGTGAGGTGAGTGAGGGCCAGGAGGTGAAGAGATGAGTGGTGAAGATGGTAGATGAAGAAGGTGGTGAGTGAAGGTGAAGGATGAGTGAAGGTGATGAGTGAAGGTGGATGAGATGAGGAAGTGGGTGAAGATGGGTGGTGAAGGTGATGGTGAAGGTGGAGTGAGGTGAGTAGATGAAGGTGAATGAAGTGGTGGTGAAGATGAGTGGTGGTGGTGAGTGGTGGTGGTGGTGGGTGGGTGAGATGAAGGTGGTGGTGGGTGGTGGGTGGGTGAGTGAGTGGGTGAAGGTGAAGGGTGAAGGTCAGGTGAAGGTGGTGAGTGAGTGGGTGGTGTAGGTGAGAGGTGGTGGTGAGGTGGTGGGTGGTGAAGGTGGGTGGTGGGTGGTGAGTGGTGAGGTGAAGGTGGTGGTGGTGGTGAAGGTGGTGAAGGTGGTGAGTGGTGGTGAGGTGGTGGTGAGGTGGTGGTGAGGTGGTGGTGGTGAAGGAGGTGAGTGAAGGTGGGTGGTGGTGGGTGAGCCAGGCGAGGTGGTGGTGAAGGAGTGGTGGGTGGTGGTGGTGGCAGTGGTGAGTGAGGAGTGGTGAGTGAGTGGTGGTGAAGAAGGTGAGTGGGTGAAGATGAATAAATGAAGATGAAGTGAAGTGAAGATGAATGAGTGATAGAGTGAGGTGTCAGATGAGAAGATAGATGAATGGGGATGAGAAGATGAGTGAAGATGAGTGAAGATGGTAGATGGTCGAAGATGAAGGTGAGTGGTGGATGAGTGGTGGTGAAGGTAGTGAAGGGATGGTGAGTGAGTGAAGGTGGGTAGGTGAGTAGTGGTGAGGTAGTGGTGAAGAAGGTGAAGGTGGTAGTGAAGGTGAAGTGGTGGTGGTGGTGAGTGGTGGGTGGTGGTGAGGGGTGGGTGAAGGTGGTGAGTGGGTGAAGAGAGGGTGGGTGAGTGAGGTGGTGGTGAGAGGTGGTGGTGAGATGGTGGTGGTGGTGGTGGGTGAGGTGAGGTGGTGGTGGTGAGTGAGGTGAGTGGTGGTGGTGGTGGTGGTGAAGGGTGGTGTGGTGGTGAGGTAGGTGGTGAGGCGAGGTGGTGGTGGTGAGGTGGTGAGTGAGTGAGGTGGGCCAGGTGGTGGTGAGGAAGAGAAGGCGGTGGTGAAGGTGAGTGAGCAGGTGGGTAGATGGGGCCGAGTGGTGAAGATAGATAGGTGAAGATGAAAGTAGATGAAGAAGAGATGAAGTAGATGGTGGTGAGTGAAGAGTGAAGGTGATGAAGATGAAAGTAGATGAAGGATGAGATGGATGGTGGAGTGAAGGTGGTGAAGGTGAGTGAAGAGGTAGATGAAGGTGAATGGTCAGGTGGATGGTGAGTGAAGGGTGGTGAAGGTGGTGAGTGGATAGATGAAGGTGGTGGGTGAAGGTGAGGTGAGTGAAGATGGTGGGTGAGTGGGGTGGTGGTGGATGAAGGTGAAGGGTGGTGAGATGGTGGGTGAGGTGGTGGTGGTGAAGGTGAGTGGTGGGTGGGTGAAGGTGGTGGTGGATGAGTGGTGGGTGGTGAAGGTAGTGGTGAAGGTGGGTGAGTGGTGGGTGAAGTGGTGGTGGTGGTAGGTGGTGGTGGGTGGGTGGTGGTGAGGTGAGTGGTGGTAGTGAGTGAGTGAAGGTGGTGAGTAGTGAGTGGTAGTGAAGGTAGTGAGTGAGTGAAGGTGAGGCCGAAGAAGGTGAGTGGGTAGTGGGTGAGTAGGAGGCTGGGTGAGTAGGCGAGAAGAAAGTGCGATGGTGAGTGGTAGGCTGGTAGGGATGTGAATGAAGGTAGAGTGAAGGTGGATAGATGGATGAGATGAGATGAAGGTGAGAAGATAGATGAGTGAAGATGAAGTAGATGGTGGATGGTAGTGGAGTGATGAGGAGTGAAGGTGAGTGGTGGTGATGAAGGTGAGGTGAATTGGTGGTGGTGGTCAGAGGTGGGTGAAGGGTGAAGGTGGTGAAGATGAGTGGATGAGACAGATGAAGGTGAAGGTAGGTGAAGTGGTGGAGTAGGTGGAGTGAAGATGGATGAGGTGGGTGGTGGGTGAGAGGTGGGGTATAGATGGTGGGTGAGATGAGTGAGTGGTGGGTGGTGAGTGAAGGTGGTGAGGTCAGAAGAGTGAGTGGAGTGTGGTGAAGGTAGATGGTGAGGTGGTGGGTGGAGTGAGTGAAGGTGGTGGTGAAGGTGGTCAGTGAAGGTGAGTGAGGTGGGTGAGGGTAAGGTGGTGAGTGAGGTGGTGAAGTGGTGGCGAGGTGGTGAGGTGAGTGGTGAAGGTGGGTGGTGAGGTGGGTGAAGGTGGTGTGAGAAGGTGGTGAGGCGGGTGAAGGCCAGGTGATGGTGAGCGGGTGAAGTGGGGCCAGTAGGTGGTGAAGGTAGAGTGAAGGATGAGCGAAACACAGGCTGACACTCACTCACTCTCACTCACTCACTCACTCACACACTCACTCACTCACTCACTCACTCACACTCACTCACTCACTCACACTCACTCACTCACACACACACACACTCACTCACTCACTCACACACACACACTCACTCACTCACACTCACTCACTCACTCACTCACACACACACACTCACTCACACACTCACTCACACACACTCACTCTCACTCACTCACACACACACACCTTTGTTTAAATGTGCTTTAGATTATAAAAGTAAATTAAAACTCTGTGTGTGTCCAGGGCCTATGGAGACAGTGTGTTTGTATTGGTCCAGTTTGTGTTACTGGTTTTCCTTATCCAGTATTACAGAGGGAAGACCGTTACAGGTATTATTATTATTATTGTTGTTGTTGTTTGTTTCATTAAGGTTTTCTGATCTCATGTGGTGTTTGTGTGTGTGTGTGTGTTACCACAGGCTGTGTTCTCCTCAGTGTGTATTCCGGTGTGATGTACCTGTTGACCTCAGCTGTGACCCCTGAAGTTGTTGTCATGGCAATGCAGGAGTGGAGTGTTGTGTTCGTCATCAGCGGTCAGGTCAGTGTCACTGTTTCTCCTTGTGTCCAGTGACTGGTTAGTGTGTACTTATTCAGGTGTGTGTGTGTGTGTGTGTGTGTGTAGTTGATCCAGGCAGGCTGTAATCTGACCAGTGGTTCCACAGGGCAGCTTTCTGGGGCAAGTGTGTTTCTGGTGTTTCTGGCATCTCTGGGACGCACCTTCCGATCCACACAGGTCACACACACACAAACCCGAATGAGTTAGAGGTTTATTACTGATTTAAGGTAAAGAATGCTCTCTCTCTCTCTCTCTGCAGGGGTTTCTCTCTCTCCTCTCCTCCTGCTGCTCGCTGCTCCTCTTCATTCAGACTCTGATTTACAGAAAAACAACCACCAGAGAGACAACAAGGAGAAAGAAAGAGGAGTAAAGAGAGAGAGGGGTGTGTGTGTGAGAGAGAGATGGTGGTGAGAGAGAGAGAGAGAGAGAGAGAGAGAGAGAGAGAGAGAGAGGTGTGTGTGTGAGAGAGAGATGGTGGTGAGAGAGAGAAGGGTGTGTGTGTGTGTGAGAGAGAGAGAGTGTGTGTGTATGTATGTGAGAGAGAGAGAGAGTGGGGGTGAGAGAGAGAGAGAGGGGGGTGAGAGAGAGAGGGGTGTGTGTGTGAGAGAGAGAGAGTTATGTATGTGAGAGAGAGATGGGGGTGAGAGAGAGAGAGGGGGGGGTGAGAGAGAGAGGGGTGTGTGTGTGAGAGAGAGATGGTGGTGAGAGAGAGAGGTGTGTGTGTGAGAGAGAGATGGTGGTGAGAGAGAGAGGTGTGTGTGTGTGTGTGAGAG
>NC_080737.1:20464523-20474523 GCF_019097595.1 Hemibagrus wyckioides | reverse complement strand
GTAATAGATGTCAGTGCTCTATGATTAATGGGGTGTATTATACACACACCTGAACGTCTGTTTTGAAATGAATCTGAACAGTGGTCCTGTCTTCTACGTGTGGTGGTTAGTAATAAACACATCAGAACACGTCAGACTTACACGTGTCAGTGTGTGATGTCGAATTCTTCAGTTTAGAGTCGGTGTTAATCTGCAGTCACATACACACACCCTTTACAGAAGAAATGAGTCTCTTCAGGTCGATCAGCGCCGTTAGCCACACTGTTGTCCGGGAGTAACTGTGCTGGACACCATACATTACAAAAAAACATCAGTAAAAAAAGTAGACCCTTAAAGAGACGATAATCTATTACAGATTACTGAACGATTTATCATCACACACGTTACTCTGGAGTCGCCTTTTACAGTCCCTGAGCATTATATAGAATAGAAACAGTGACGCATTCGTGTTAATAGAACCTGTGACGTGTAGCTGCACGACTTTATCCTGTTTCATAATCCACTAAACTGTTCTGTAAAGATTTCTACTGAGTGAATTTGAATAGTTTGGGTCAGTATTTACCTCATTATATACACACTACATACCCAAAAGTATTGGGACCCAAAATTCCCATAAACACACTCCTAAACCTTGTGGAAAGTCTTTCCAGAAGAGTTGAAGTTATAGCTGTAAAGGGCGGGACAACTCCATATTACATTCATGTGCATGGAAAGGCAGATGTCCCAAAACTTTTGGCCTGGCTCTCCACTCTAATCCAAAATGTCTTGGTATGAAGCTGAAGCATTAAAAGTTCCTTTCACTGGAACTAAGGGGTGGAGCCCAACCCCTGAATTCAATAAGTTGAAGGGGTGTCCCAATACTTTTGGCAATATAATGTATACATTTGTGACTAATTTGATTATTTTTGCATTTTTTTGTAAATAAAAAAAAGAATTGTGAACAGATCAGCAAAATAAAAGATAAAAGTTCAAACTTTTCTGGTTTATATATTCACACATTTATTATATAAAGAACGGTGACTGAATGAAAGGAAAGACGTCTGTCTGATGAAGTCCTGATGATTAAAGCTGCCGTAATTTAAAGATGAGTGAATAAAGCAGCCAGAGCGAGACCATGTGTTCCACATTACGGTTTTATTGAAGAACAAAAACAAGGGCTAAATGTAAAGTGTGCTGTGTAAGTGCGCACTCGTACACTACGGGGAAAAACACTAACGAGAGCGCTCAGACCTGCGAGAGATTCATCACCATTAAAATGAGTGAGGGAGTAAAAAAAGGAGGAAATAAAAAGAAGCAGTCTAAAAGAAGTCCACATCGTCAGGAGCGTCCAGGTCACGGTACTCGATGATGTTGCGAGGATCTCCGCGCATCATCCTGGAGACACAAGGGAAAAAATACAGAAGAGTTCGAGGAAGTCTAATTATCATTATTATTATTATTAAGTTAAATAGTTCTGATAATTCAGACTGCTGAAGCATCACAGTTGATTGTGTCTGTCCCAAGGAATTCTATTAATGCTGTGTATAATCTGTGTGTGTGTGAGAGAGATTATCGTGATTATCTACCGGTTGTTTCTGGGTTTTCCGGGATATCCACCCTGACCACGGAAGCTGTCATAATTCCCTCTGCCTCCTCCACCATACTGGTTTGGAGGATACGGAGGACCTGCTACAGAGGAGAAAAAACACAGTCATACATTAAGCTCGTAAATCTCTCTCACTCTCAGAGAAACACACTTTTTACCTCCATAGCCCATTACTGGAGGTCTGGGCTGCCCAAACCCCAGCAAGCCCTGAGGACCCTGAGGATGGAAAGGAGGACCACCAGGAGACATCACACCTGGAGGAGAGATTTATACAGCTGTAAGAATGCTGAGATCTGATTGGCTGACAGCAGCAGAGAGATTGATGGTGTTAATAAAGTAGAGAAATGAACATTGTTCAGACTAATTTCTTGGAAATGTAAAATAAAGCTGATTTTATTCCTGGTCATTACACTCGTCCACGAGCTAAAGCTTCATTCATGACGGTAAAATTGAAAAGCTTCTAAAGATCATCAGATGTGTTAGCTTTAGCTCCTAGCAGTCTGATCAGTGATGTGTAAGCGTGGACCCTCACCTGGAGTGGGGCCCGGAGGGGGCAGGGGCTTTATCTCAGGGATGGAGGGTCTTTTGGCATCCATCAGGAAGTTATTGAAGAACTCCACTTCCTTCTTCACCTCCTCGATCTTATCTCCATGTTTATTCAGAATGTGTTTCCTTACAAACTCTGGACCCTGAGGAGCAGAAAGAAAGAAATAACGAACTTCTGATTTAGTAGAAAGGAGTGAAGTGAGGACAATCTGTTGCCTCATGGCTAGAATCTGCACCTTGAACTTCTTGCCACTGAGTGGACACAGCCACTTGTCCTTCCCCAGCTCCTGTGTGTTAGCAGACACAAACTTTTCCACTTCCTGTTCCGGATCTTTCCGTCCCATTTTTGTGGCTTCCTCCTCAGCAAGGGTTTCCTTCACGCTGAACAAGGGGCTGAGTTTCTCCTCAAAAGTCTTTTGCCAGTCACTCACTACACACACACACACACACACACACACACACACACACGAGCAGTGCAGATACGTAAAAAACTATGTGTAATGAGATAACTATCTGAGCAGCATTATTCATTCATTATGATGCAGCACTGTGTGTGTGTGTGTGTGTGTGTGTGTGTGTGTGTGTCTCACCCTCTCGGTGTGTGATGCGGTTTGGAGGAATGGGGCCGCGGACGTGGATGATCCCACAGCGGTTGGGCATCTCGTCTTCACTCGTGTATTCACACATGTTGTAATAATCGATAGAGTGAACAATACGCAGATAGAACAGCAGACGATCCAACACCTGGAACACACACACACACACATACACACACATTCTTAATAAGCCAAGATTCTGTTTAATCTCCTTTCTGTATCAGGGATGTTCAGTCTCATCCTGAAGGGCCAGTGTGGTGCAGGTTTTTATTCCAATGGAGCAGAAGCTAATCAGCTGACCTTTGTTTTCAGTAGGCTCGGGTGTGGCTTCTGCTCGGTTTGGAGTGAAAACCTGCACCACACTGACCGTTGTTCACCTTTAGAGTTATGTGTAATGTAGCGTTAAAGCTCTACAGGGTGGACGAGGGTTCATGGTGATGGATGAATGATGGTGCAGGTCTCGTACCTTGACGAGTTTCTCGTCTCTCTCCACGGTGATCTCTGTGGGATTGCCCTCTTTATTCCCGTCCTCCGAGTCAACTCCACCCATATTTCCCAGTAGCTCCTCCTCCTCAGCACTCACTTCCTCAATAAGGTAATCTGTGATATTTTTTAGGATGGGGTTCTGAACTGGAAGCTATACACACACACACACACCATGAAAAATACATTACAGAATGTGTTCTCCTTTAGCTGCATCCGTGTGTGTGTCTCACCTCAGCAGTGTGTGTCTCTCCATGACCCCACAGTCCCTCTCTCTCGTCCAGTGCGTGTATGAGTTTAGCAGACAGTTTGATGTCATTTCTAAGAATTTGTTTATGCTGTGTGATTCCGTTAACGTTCCTCACACGCCGCGCCAAATCACGATTCACTCCTGGAGCTAACTCACAGTCACGCAGCTACACACACACAGGTTCCAGAGAAGTTCACAAAAATGATCTTTAGATAAAATTTGAGCTTCATAGGATGAGTGAGTTTGTAATAAAAGTCATGCTGTATATTTAACAGGAGATAAGCCGTAAATAAATCGGTTAAAGAGGTGAAGAAGAGGTGGAGCTCACTCGGATGTTCTGTAGGTTCCAGCAGATCTCTTTGATGTTGACTCCTCGGTCAAACGTCACCCAGCAACGCCTGAAAAACCTAACACGTGATGTGAAAATTACTACAGTACACACACACACAAAAAAAAAATTTATTTAATGACACACGAGGCATCATCATGTGTGTGTCAGTGTCTAACCTGCGCTCTGGTTGTGGTTCAGACAAACACACACGCATGAATCCAGGGTAACGACGACACAACTGAGGATAGATAGACACACACACACACACCATTATCACCTAAAGACATTTCAGTTTTCAATTGAAACAGTTTTCAGTGTTAAAGAGACTCGCTGTAACTCATTTCATAATTCTACACTACATGTAAAGAATCTTACATTTAATAATTGAATTGATTAATTAATTAATGAGTGCACCTACAGCAACGATCTCAGCTTTAGAGATGGAGGGTGCGATGCTCCTCATGAACAGAGAACAGGTCATGTGGAGTGGCCGAGGTTTAGGAGGCTGATCATCCTTCACTTTTTTCTCCTCCTTCTCTTTCTCTCTCTCACTCTGCTTCATTTCTTTTCGCCCCTTCACATCAGCTACACACACACACACACACACACACACAGTTGAGCAGTATGTTCTTTGCTTGTTACAAATAGAGATAAATTCCACACTGACCTTCACCCTCCTCTTCCTCTTCTTCCTCCTTCTCTTCTCCTCCTTCGTTCCTTCCATCTCCTTCTCCCTCTCCATCCCCCTCTGCCTCCACCTCCCTCTCTCTCTCCACAGGTTTCTCTGAGCAGTGAGAGTTTGAGTCAGAATCAGAATCTGACTCACTCTCTGAGGCACTCGCCTCGTCCTCGCTGTCGCCGCTGTGCTTCCTCTTTCTCTTCTTACTCAACTACACACACACAGGTCTTTAAAAATGCATGAAGGCAGACAAATGTATAAACAAGGATACGTACACACACACACACCTTCTTCGGCTCTGAAATCTCCTCAGTTGGAGCTTCTTTATCAGGTTTGTTAGCTCCTGCTTCAGCGTCTGCATCCTTCATTCCAACATCTTCACTCTCTCCCTACACACACACACAATAAGACTATAGTTAATAATTGTAAATTGTATTAGTCATGCTGCTGAAATAACAGAAAAAAAAGATGTGAGGAGATAATGGGTGGTGATGGAGGAGTGTGTGGAGGAGTAAATGCACCTCTTTGTTGTCCTTCTCAGTGGACGGTTTGCGGTCATTCTCTGCTCCTCTGTTCTCTTCTCGTTTTTGGTTTTCAGAAGATGGTCCTCCGGATGCCAGTCTCTCTCTCTCCTCCTCATCCTCCACTGGCTGCTCGAGGATGCGCAGATCGTTCTCAGTCCCTCCCTCCATCTTTATCACAGCTGAACAAACAGAAGAGTACAGATCATTAATAACTTCCAACACCTGACTGCAGGAGGTGTGGAGCACGTCTTTAAAGAGCAGGAGGTGTGGAGCACGTCTTTAAAGAGCAGGAGGTGTGGAGCACGTCTTTAAAGAGCAGGAGGTGTGGAGCACGTCTTTAAAGTCAGAACTTTTTAATGATTCAGTATTCTGAAATGTGACTCTTTCCTGTCCAGCTGCTGCACAAGAGCCAGAGAATAACAGACTCTCCTCCTTGTCTAGAGCACTGAGTAGAAACCGAGAGTCTCAGCTCTGAAAACTGCAGACCTGAAATCATCTACTTTTACTGATCAAAGAATTTATTTGTAAAAGTTTTACACTAAATGAAGTGTTAATTTCTATTTAAACCACACACACACGTATAAGCACATGCAGGTGTAATGTTAGGGAACCAAAGCAGCACACACTCTTCAGGCATTTGGCAGATGCTCTTATCTTACACACACACACACACACACACACACACACACACACACACAATGTGAACCTGTTTTTAAAGTTCATTACTTTTTTTTTTATTTTACTTTGCTCATAAATATCAGACGTGTTCTAGAAATTAAACCTAGTCTATAACAGTAGCCGTGTTTTTGCAGCATGATGTGAACATTCTTCTCACACCTGCATCAAGGATCTTTAAGATCTGTGGAGCGCGATCGATGTCCATGGAGATGTTATCAAACCAGCCGTTCTCCATTAAATACTGAAACGCATTCAAACGGTTCTGTAGAGCAGCATGAGCTTCAGCCTTCCTCTTCCCCGACTCGTCCGGGTGATACTTCGAGCGAAACCTTGAGAACGAGCGAGTGAGACAGAGAGACGGAGCAGACATGAAGAGAACAGAAATGAAAAGAGGAAGAGAGAGAGACCAATGAGCAGAAGACTCATGATTCATGATCATGTTTTTATACACAACTTCATTCTATTTATTTTAAAATATGCTGAAAATAATGAATATCTACATGACTTGCTGTTTATTCCACTTTTTTTGTACACAATATTCTTTCCTCTCCTCTCACTCAGTAATCACTAAATAATAAAAATGTAAATAAAATGCAGCACTCACCACAGCTACAGGGAGAAACACCAACACACAATAAACACAAAACATTCATCACATCTGCATTTTTTGGCTTAAACATTTGTCTATACATTTACCTGCAGGTTTAATTCGCAGTATTACCAGACATATAGAGAGAGGGGCCTCCTCAGGATGTGTGTGTGTTTGTGTGTGTGTAAACACACACCGTTTCTGCACTCTTGCCATTTCAATTCTCGCATATGAAAAAAAAGGGAGGAGAAAACGACGGGAGGTTTGTTTTTGTGCGCTGGCTGGACTGTCTGACTAAAACCCTGGACACTTGGTTTCTAAAGCAGCTGCATTGTGCGCAGTGCGAGCCCTGACTCACTAACACACGCCTCCTGCGCAGTCCCACACACTCGTCTTCTGAAAAACCTTGCCGTGGAAGAAGGGAAGAAGCAATTCGGATTGTTAATTGTTGGGAAAAAAAAAAAGAAAAGCAAAGCAAAAATAAAAGGAAGTATGACATCTGCTTAAGGAAATAAAATGATGCACCTGTGGAGAAAAAGGTTCAGGGAAATGAACAACAATCACCAGACTGAAGCCCTGCTGGGACGGTGATAGTTTCTCACCCTTTACACAGCAAACTTTACACCACAGAGCTGCTGCTGAGTTCTGGACTCTGATTGGTGGATCAGGTGTTAATTCTCCCTAACAGCAACTCTGACTGTATCACAGCTTTATATTAATGCACTGGCTCTGATATCTTACTGTTTCCATAGCAACAGCTCATTCACCCAAACGTGTACAACAGATGCTCCACTGTGTGTGTATGATTGAGTGTGTGTGTGTAATGAGTCTCCAGTGTCAGCGCTGTGTGTGTGTGTGTAAGGAGTCTCCAGTGTCAGCACTGTGTATCAGTGTGTGTGTGTGTGTGTGTGTGTGTGTGTGGAAGGAGTCTCCAGTGTCAGCACTGTGTATCAGTGTGTGTGTGTGTGTGTGTGTGTGTGGAAGGAGTCTCCAGTGTCAGCACTGTGTATCAGTGTGTGTGTGTGTGTGTGTGTGTAAGGAGTCTCCAGTGTCAGCACTGTGTATCAGTGTGTGTGTGTGTGTGTGTGTAAGGAGTCTCCAGTGTCAGCACTGTGTATCAGTGTGTGTGTGTGTGTGTGTGTAAGGAGTCTCCAGTGTCAGCACTGTGTATCAGTGTGTGTGTGTGTGTGTGTGTGTAAGGAGTCTCCAGTGTCAGCACTGTGTATCAGTGTGTGTGTGTGTGTGTGTGTGTGTGGAAGGAGTCTCCAGTGTCAGCACTGTGTATCAGTGTGTGTGTGTGTGTGTGTGTAAGGAGTCTCCAGTGTCAGCACTGTGTATCAGTGTGTGTGTGTGTGTGTGTGTGGAAGGAGTCTCCAGTGTCAGCACTGTGTATCAGTGTGTGTGTGTGTGTGTGTGTGTGTGTGTGTGTGTGTGTGTAAGGAGTCTCCAGTGTCAGCACTGTGTATCAGTGTGTGTGTGTGTGTGTGTGGAAGGAGTCTCCAGTGTCAGCACTGTGTATCAGTGTGTGTGTGTGTGTGTGTGTGTGGAAGGAGTCTCCAGTGTCAGCACTGTGTATCAGTGTGTGTGTGTGTGTGTGTGGAAGGAGTCTCCAGTGTCAGCACTGTGTATCAGTGTGTGTGTGTGTGTGTGTGGAAGGAGTCTCCAGTGTCAGCACTGTGTATCAGTGTGTGTGTGTGTGTGTGTGTGGAAGGAGTCTCCAGTGTCAGCACTGTGTATCAGTGTGTGTGTGTGTGTGTGTGTGTGTGTGTGGAAGGAGTCTCCAGTGTCAGCACTGTGTATCAGTGTGTGTGTGTGTGTGTGTGTGTGTGTGTGTGTGTGGAAGGAGTCTCCAGTGTCAGCACTGTGTATCAGTGTGTGTGTGTGGAAGGAGTCTCCAGTGTCAGCACTGTGTATCAGTGTGTGTGTGTGTGTGTGTGTGTGTGTGTGTGTGTGTGTGGAAGGAGTCTCCAGTGTCAGCACTGTGTATCAGTGTGTGTGTGTGTGTGTGGAAGGAGTCTCCAGTGTCAGCACTGTGTATCAGTGTGTGTGTGTGTGTGTGGAAGGAGTCTCCAGTGTCAGCACTGTGTATCAGTGTGTGTGTGTGTGTGTGTGTGTGTGTGTGGAAGGAGTCTCCAGTGTCAGCACTGTGTATCAGTGTGTGTGTGTGTGTGTGTGTGTGTGTGTGGAAGGAGTCTCCAGTGTCAGCACTGTGTATCAGTGTGTGTGTGTGTGTGTGTGTGGAAGGAGTCTCCAGTGTCAGCACTGTGTATCAGTGTGTGTGTGTGTGTGTGTGTGTGTGTGTGTGTGTGTGTGGAAGGAGTCTCCAGTGTCAGCACTGTGTATCAGTGTGTGTGTGTGTGTGGAAGGAGTCTCCAGTGTCAGCACTGTGTATCAGTGTGTGTGTGTGTGTGTGTGTGTGTGTGTGTGTGGGGAAGGAGTCTCCAGTGTCAGCACTGTGTATCAGTGTGTGTGTGTGTGTGTGGAAGGAGTCTCCAGTGTCAGCACTGTGTATCAGTGTGTGTGTGTGTGTGTGGAAGGAGTCTCCAGTGTCAGCACTGTGTATCAGTGTGTGTGTGTGTGTGTGTGTGGAAGGAGTCTCCAGTGTCAGCACTGTGTATCAGTGTGTGTGTGTGTGGAAGGAGTCTCCAGTGTCAGCACTGTGTATCAGTGTGTGTGTGTGTGGAAGGAGTCTCCAGTGTCAGCACTGTGTATCAGTGTGTGTGTGTGTGTGTGTGTGTGTGTGGAAGGAGTCTCCAGTGTCAGCACTGTGTATCAGTGTGTGTGTGTGTGTGTGTGTGGAAGGAGTCTCCAGTGTCAGCACTGTGTATCAGTGTGTGTGTGTGTGTGTGTGTGTGTGTGTGGAAGGAGTCTCCAGTGTCAGCACTGTGTATCAGTGTGTGTGTGTGTGTGTGTGTGTGTGTGTGTGGAAGGAGTCTCCAGTGTCAGCACTGTGTATCAGTGTGTGTGTGTGTGTGTGTGTGTGTGTGTGTGTGTGTGTGGAAGGAGTCTCCAGTGTCAGCACTGTGTATCAGTGTGTGTGTGTGTGTGTGTGTGTGTGTGTGTGTGTGTGTGTGTGGAAGGAGTCTCCAGTGTCAGCACTGTGTATCAGTGTGTGTGTGTGTGGAAGGAGTCTCCAGTGTCAGCACTGTGTATCAGTGTGTGTGTGTGTGTGTGTGTGTGTGTGTGTGGAAGGAGTCTCCAGTGTCAGCACTGTGTATCAGTGTGTGTGTGTGTGCGTGTGTGTGTGTGTGTGGAAGGAGTCTCCAGTGTCAGCACTGTGTATCAGTCAGAGGTGAAGCTGGAGTTTTAATCTTCTGGACAGTTTGCTCAGTGATCAGTTCCTCTATAGAGAACTAACACCATCCCAATAGGGCATGACTCTAAATGCAGAAGATCTTCATTTAAATTGTAATAAACTCATCAGACTAAAGCAGCATGGACTAATCCTCTCACTGGTTACTCTGAGCTGCAGTAGGAGCTTTGCTTCTCTGTACTATAAAACTGCTACATGCATTATTAAACAGAGAGCTGGAACAGATCAGAGATCAGCCACTCCGGGTCGTACCACTCTTCTCCTTTGTGAGCGAGGAAGAACTCCTGCATCTGCTGCCTTCTGAAGTCGATTTTGTACTCGTTGTAGCGTTTGACTGACTCTGTCTCGTCCACCGAGTCGTCCAGAGACAGCAAGAACTCTTTGAAGGTCTTCATCACAGGAGGAGGAGGACCCAGGTCCAGGTCA
>NC_080737.1:20449523-20454523 GCF_019097595.1 Hemibagrus wyckioides | reverse complement strand
CTAGACGAGTATTTCTGTATGGTCTGAAAACGGAAGGTTGTGGTTCTACTTCTGACATCCACCAGTCCTTGACCTCCTTCTTCTTTGGGGAGAAATAAAACACTCTTTGGAAGCCAGTGCAGTTTGTCCCACACAAAATTAACCAGTAGAGCTTGCACCTTCTCAGTCAACCCAGTAGGGGGCTCTAGGCAAGCTAGGCGATGCCACAGCATTGATGCCACTAGGTTATTAACCACTAGTACCCTCCCCCTGAGGGACATATTTGGTTTAAGCCATTCCCATTTTTTTGTTTACCTTCTATTTTTTCTTTGATTCCTTCCCAGTTTTTCTTTTCTTCATTTAAGTAAATGCCCAGGTATTTAAATTCTCCTTTTTTCCATTCTAGCCCACCTGGTAACTTCAGCAAACCTTGGGACCAGTTTCCTATTGCTATTGCCTCGCTTTTCTTCCCAGTTGGAAGACACCAGACCAAAATCAAAAACCACCTTTTCTAAAATCTCAATTTCAGTTTGATTTTGTACTAAAATCATGACATCATCAGCATAGGCAGATAAAACATGTGGAACATTAAAACCAGGTACAGTAAAACCATTTAAGGAAGCTCGTAGTCTGTGTAAAAAAGGTTCAATCGATAGAGTGTATAACAAACCTGATAAAGAACACCCTTGTCTTATTCCCCTCTGTACCTTAAAAGGAGCACTTAACCCTCCGTTGATCTTGAGTACACTTTCCACATCCTGGTACATCACCTTCATCATTGCTATAAGACTAGGGCTGAGACCAAATGCCTCCAGAGTCTTCCAGAGGTATTGGTGCTCAACCCTGTCAGAAGCTTTTTCCTGGTCCAGTGAAATCAGACCAAGATCGACTGCCAATGACCTGAAGATGTCCAAAACGTCCCGAATCAAAGAAACATTGTCAATGATGGACCTATTGGGCACACAGTATGTTTGGTCTGAGTGGATTACTCAGTCCATGATGTCTCTGAGACGGTTAGCCAGCGCTTTAGACATGATTTTGTAGTCTGTACACAGCAGTGACACTGGATGCCAGGTCCTGATGTCCTGGAGATCTCCTTTCTTGGGGAGAAGTGTAATCACTGCCCTCCGGCTGCTCAGGGGTAGACACCTTTTCCTGCAGCTTTCCTCAAGGACCTCCAGCAGATCTTCCCCAGCTCTTTCCAGAAGGACTTGTAGAATCCCACTGGCAGGCCGTCAATTCCAGGTGCTTTTCCTCCTGGCATGGTTTTCACCGCAACCTGCAGTTGCTCCAGAACCAGTGGACCTTCTAGTTCTGCATTATCCTCTGAGGAAACCTTTGGAAGTCCCCTGTAGAAGGTGTCTAGCAGCTCTTTGTTGTCTCTGTGTTCAATCCTGTACAGGTCTTGATAAAAGTTCGCAGCATACCGTCTGATCTCATTGGTGTGTGTTATATATTGTCCATTTCCTGTGTGTAGTGTGTGTATGTATCTACTCTGACCATTCTTTTTCTCCAGTCCAAAGAAGTACTTTGATGGAGCATCCATTTCATTAGCTCCATTAAATCTGGACCGGATGAGAGCACCTTGCGCTTTTGTACCCAATAGATCCACCATTAACGCCTTTTTCGCTTTGAGTTCCTCAACATGCCTTCTATCTCCTGTGGACTCGGCTAAAGCCTGGAGTTCCACTATTCCTATCTCCAGGTCTTTTAACAACTTGGTGATGTCCCTTGTGATGTTGACAGTGTACTCACGACAGAGCTGCTGGATTAAAACTTTGCCATGGTCCCACCAATGTCTACGGGAGGAGAATAAAAGTTTTTCATTTTTAAAAGAGGTCCAAAAGAATCTAAAAGCCTCAGTAAAATTTGCATCATCCAGTAAGGAAACGTTAAAATGCCAGTACGCACTTCTGTGTTTCAGATTTGCAATAAAAACTGACTAACGAATGGTCTGAGAAGCTAACAGGCGTAATTTCGCTAGCTTTAAAAACATTAAAATTATGTTTAAAGCAGTAAAACCTGTCTAACCTAGCTAATGAAATAAAGTTATCTCTAAAATGTGTCCATGTGTACTGTCTTTTAGTTCCATGTAGTCTCCTCCATACGTCTACCAGATCATGAGTTTTTATGAGATGTGTTAATGTGTTCTTGGATGCTGCATGAGGTTCTCTGTGGTTCCTGTCTACTGAGTCGTCTTGTGTACAGTTAAAATCTCCCCCAATAAATAAATACTCGTTTGGATCACAGCTGGTTAAAAGTTCACTTAAAAATAAAACTCTTTCAGGACCTCTGGTTGGGGCATATACATTAATTAGTGTCAGGTTAAAAAGCTCATATTTTGCATTAATTAAAAGTAACCTGCCAGCGATCACTTCCTGTTTGACATAAGACTCAGGTACAAAATGCTTAGCAAACAGAACACCGGCTCCTGCACTGAGCTCTCCGAACTCAAAACTACTTCCCCTTCCCATTCTAACTTCCATTTAGACTCCTAGTCTTTGTCACAGTGATTTTCCTGTAGAAACATTACATCAGTTTTCTTTAATTTAATTAAATCAAAGAGTTCTGCCCGTTTTCTAACATCCCTTCCTCCCCTTATATTTAAGGAAGCAATGTTGAAATCCGTCATGAAAAAAATAAAGAGAAAAAGAGAAAAGTAATCCCCATCCTGCAAAGACTCCTACGTTCGAATGCTGTTCATAGATTTCAGTTCAGCATTCAACACAATCATCCCTCAGCAGCTGATTAAGAAGCTGAGTCTCCTGGGCCTGAACACCTCTCTCTGCAACTGGATCCTGGATTTCCTGACTGGGAGACCTCAGTCAGTCCGGATCAGAACAGTATCTCCAGCACCACCACACTGAACACTGGAGCTCCTCAGGGCTGTGTGCTCAGTCCACTGCTGGTCACTCTGCTGACTCACGACTGTGCAGCAATGAACAGCTCCAACCACATCGTCAAGTTCTCCGATGACACGACCGTGGTGGGTCTCATCAGCAAGAACGACGAGTCAGCATACAGAGAGGAGGTGCAACATCTAACAGCCTGGTGCAGAGCCAACAACCTCTCCCTGAACGTCGACAAGACCAAAGAGATGGTTGTTGACTTCAGGAGAGCACAGAGTGACCATTCTCCACTGAACATCGATGGCTCCTCTGTGGAGATCGTCAAGAGCATCAAATTCCTTGGTGTCCATCTGGCGGAGAACTTCACCTGGTCACTCAACACCAGCTCCATCACCAAGAAAGCCCAGCAGCGCCTCTACTTCCTGAGGAGGCTGAGGAAAGCCCATCTCCCTCCCCCATCCTGACCACCTTCTACAGAGGGACCATGGAGAGCGTCCTGAGCAGCTGCATCACTGCCTGGTTTGGGAACTGCACCGTCTCAGATCACAAGACCCTTCAGGGGACAGTGAGGACAGCTGAGAAGATCATCGGAGTCTCTCTCCCCTCTATCACAGACATTTACACCGCACACTGCATCCGCAAAGCCAACAGCATTGTGGCTGATCCCACACACACTCTTACACACCCCACACACCCCTCACACACACTCTTACACACCCCACACACCCCTCACACACACTCTTCACCCTCCTGCCATCTGGAAAGAGGTACCGGAGCATTCGGGCCTCACAACCAGACTGTGTAACAGTTTCTTTCCTCAAGCCATTAGGCTCCACAACACCCGGGACTGAACTGTTCTACACTCTCACACACACACACTCTCACTCAGGACTGAACTGTTCTACACTCTCTCACACACACACACTCTCTCACTCAGGACTGAACTGTTCTACACTCTCACACACACACACACACACTCTCACTCAGGACTGAACTGTTCTACACTCTCACACACACACACACACACACTCTCACTCAGGACTGAACTGTTCTACACTCTCTCACACACACACACTCTCTCACTCAGGACTGAACTGTTCTACACTCTCACACACACACACACACACTCTCACTCAGGACTGAACTGTTCCACACTCTCTCACACACACACACACTCTCACTCAGGACTGAACTGTTCCACACTCTCTCACACACACACACACACTCTCACTCAGGACTGAACTGTTCCACACTCTCTCACACACACACACACACTCTCACTCAGGACTGAACTGTATATTAACTCTCTGTCTCTCTCACACACAGATACACACACACTCTCTCTTGACTGTGTGGACACACACACACACACACACACACACACATAATTTATACTGTTCATTACTTACTGCACTACCTCTACCTGTCATCCGCTGCTATAGTTATATTTATGTTTATTCTATTTGCACTACCTCAACTGCTGCTGTGTATTTTTGCACAATATTTTTGCACAATACTTTTTTTTACATCATTTCACTTTATCTATTTTATTTCACTTACATTCCAGTACACGTTCTTTTATTTCTTTTCAGCGCTAAGTGTCCTGTGTTCTTTTGTGTTGTCTTTATTGTATTTATTGTCTTTTTTGCACTGTCTTGTCTATGCTCTGTTTGCACCTAGCTGCACACTGTGCACTTTACGTGGCTAAGACAAACTTCTGTCCTAGCTCTGTGGTGTTGTTTGTTGTTTTGTATTGAACTTGTTGTTGTATGTTTCTGTAGCACCAGGTCCTGGAGAAACGTTGTTTCATTTCACTCTGTACTGCGCCAGCTGTATGTGGTTGAAATGACAATAAAAGCTTCTTGAATCTTGAATCAGTTCCAGGCTGTAGTTTATACACTCTCCTCGTCTCCCTGTACCAGACCTTGCCTTGTTCTTGTCACAAACTTTTTGAGTCTATACACCTCCTGATCTGTGAAGTTCTTGTTTTTTGTCTTTATTATGGTAATTGCAGATTCCACAAAGTTGAGTTTATTTGGGAAGTATTGTTCTATTTTGACTCCCTTCATGTTTTTTGGAGAAACTGTTTGATTTCTTTATCCTTGTATGTTTCTGTTTTCTCTTTAACGGTCTCTTGGTCCTCATCACTGTCTGTTTCTGTATTGGTCTCTG
>NC_080737.1:20434523-20437023 GCF_019097595.1 Hemibagrus wyckioides | reverse complement strand
TAACACAGATGCATCATGGGATACTCCGACCTCCAGAGAGCCAATCAGCAGCTCCATCAGCTCTTAAAGATATAGCGTTAACGACTTCACTGAGATTTCCTTTTCTTAATAAAACTTTAAAAAAATTCATAGAGGAAAAGCTGGAGTGCTTCTGTACTCACACACTTCAGTAAGTTATTCTCTCTCTCTCTCTCTCTCTCTCTCTGTCTCTCTCTCTCTCTTAATGAGACAGGGGAGGTCAGTCTGTCTGAACTCACACCTTTTTACAGGTCAGTTCTGCAGTTATGGAGAACTGTTTTTATTTTTAGAGTGCAAAGAGAAGTCCAGGAACGAGGGCAGTGGGTTTTAGAGACCAGACATTTTTTCCCTGTGAGAGTTCGTGCATGCCTGCAGAGGAATGGTGAGGTAAAACTGGGTCACCTCCTGGACAGAGATGGGTGGAGACCGGGGGAGGCCCTGAACCAGGTGACAGACCTGAAGTCATCATCACGCCTTTCATCAAAGCTGCTGGAGGAGATTCAACACATACAGCCAAGTGGCTACAGGGAATACATGAGGAAGGGGACACTTGCTGGACATGAATCAGAGTTTCAGAGTTTCTCCTGTTATAAATGAGGAGTGAGAAGGTGAAGGTGCGAGGTCAATCCTGTCCTTCAAACCCCTCAGACACGGCATGTAGAATAACCAAGAACACAATATATTACAATGTACACTGAGCAGGCATAACATTATGACCACCTGCCTAATATTGTCTTGGCCCACCTTTTGCAGCCAAAACAGCCCTGACCCGTCCTGCACTGTGTATTCTGACCCCTTTCTATCAGAACCAGCATTAACTTCTTCAGCAGTTTGAGCAACAGTAGCTTGTCTGTTGGATCGGATCACACGGTCCAGCCTTCTCTCCCCACGTGCATCAATGAGCCTTGACCATCCATGACCCTGTCTCCAGTTCACCACTGTTCCTTCCTTGGACCACTTTTGAGAGTTCAGGGTTTGAGGAATAGCAGAAGATCTAGAGCATTTGTTTTTCTGATGTAGGAGACTGGAATGTTTCGGGCATTTGATGAAACAGTATTTAACAGAGGAGTGAGGTGGAGCTAACAGAAGGAACATGTGTTTGTTACAGTATTTGATAGAAAGTTAGCAACATGAAGAACAAGGAACAATAAAGGGCTGTAACTGTGCTACTGACGATGAAACAATGTTTAAGTGTCGCCCAGTAGCCAGAAGGCTAAAAGTAGGATTTGTATATTGTTATTGTCTCACAAATAACCACAACGTGTGTGTGTGTGTGTGTGTGTGTTTTGTATTTTGGTGTATAAATAAAGCTTTATCTACTTTGAAATTTTGAATTTTGATTATCTGTGCCATGAGAAACGGTGTGGTGATGTACAGTTATATTACTTTTAACATTAAAGTTTTGTTAATCCTCTCTCTCTCTCTCTCTCACACACACACACACACACACACACACACACACGCTATCTCAAGTTGCTGTCTCCACGTCTCCTTGCTCTGTCTATCAGAGCCATAAATGGCAGACAGATAACATCCGATGTGTGTGCATTAAGCTGTGTGTGTGTGTGTGTGTGACTGAGAAAGAGATGCAGGCTTTTAACACACACTCCTCTGTTTATCTGCTGAGCTAATAAAGCCTTTTAGTGACAGCTCAATACACACATTATGCTATGCTAAGAGCTCCACTGACCGGAACCACAATCTCTTTGTGTGTGTGTGTGTGTGTGAGAGAGATAGAGATAGAGAGAGAGAGAGAGAGATGGAATGCACTTTTGTAATATGATGCTGAATTGAGTTTTGTTAAAAACCAGTTGAACACCTGTACAGACAGCTTGATTTGCCTCTCATTTCTCTCTCTCTCTCTCTCTCTCTCTCTCTCACACACACACACACACACACACCAAAAAAAGTCAGTCACCTGATCCAGTCCATCTAAATTCTAATTTTGACACTATGTATGTGTGTGTGTGTGTGTGTGTGCCAGGGAATTCTGGGAATGGGAACAGCATGCTCATGCAACAGGAACAGGAAGTGAGCTCGCATTACAGCCAATTAGACACCTTAGCTAGCTGTTAATGTAGCTGGAGAATCTTTTAAATCACACACACACTGTATTTTTACACACACTCCACACACTGCAGCTGGGAGAACCTGAACACACCGAACACCAACATCTCCAGCATCATCGGCCACGCCCACTACAGATCTAGCTGTGATTCTGATGAGGAGGAAAGAGATCACTGAACCTGCAGAGAATCTGTGAAGTAGAACAAGCTGATTAAAGCAGCGTGTGTGTGTGTGTGTGTGTGTGTGTGCGTACAATGTGTGGAAGGAGTGTCCAGTGTCATTACTGTGTATTCAATTCAATTCAGTTTATTTGTACAGCACTTTTAACAATGGACATTGTCTCAAAGCAGCTTTACAGGAGTAAACCACTTCACAGTCAGTGACCTGAGTGACCATGTGAGGGTGGTACTATGAC
>NC_080737.1:20412023-20429523 GCF_019097595.1 Hemibagrus wyckioides | reverse complement strand
AGAACAGTTCAGTCCTGAGTGAGAGTGTGTGTGTGTGAGTGTAGAACAGTTCAGTCCTGAGTGAGAGTGTGTGTGTGTGTGAGTGTAGAACAGTTCAGTCCTGAGTGAGAGTGTGTGTGTGTGTGAGTGTAGAACAGTTCAGTCCTGAGTGAGTGTGTGAGAGTGTAGAACAGTTCAGTCCTGAGTGAGAGTGTGTGTGAGAGTGTAGAACAGTTCAGTCCTGAGTGAGAGTGTGTGTGTGAGAGAGTGTAGAACAGTTCAGTCCTGAGTGAGAGTGTGTGTGAGAGTGTAGAACAGTTCAGTCCTGAGTGAGAGTGTGTGTGTGAGAGAGTGTAGAACAGTTCAGTCCTGAGTGAGAGTGTGTGTGAGAGTGTAGAACAGTTCAGTCCTGAGTGAGAGTGTGTGTGAGAGTGTAGAACAGTTCAGTCCCGGGTGTTGAGGAGCCTAATGGCTTGAGTAAAGATTAAGTAGAAGAGAGAGAGTAATGAGACGCAGCCGAGGGAAGGAGGAGTGTTTATTGCTGCTATAACAGGAAGTCACGGGTTCCAGAGATATTAAATGTAACTATAAACAGATATCAGGTATAAGGTCATAAATATAAGAATGATCTAATGTTGTGGAATAAAGACACACAGGAAGAAGAAGACACTCAAATCTTCGCTTCCTTCTGTTTCAGGAAAATAATCCACTTTATGCTTTAATAAACTCCATGTAATATTTATCTTTAACTTCTATTCAAATTATGTGTGTGTTTTCACCCTGATAAAGCTTACTGATGTGTAACTCATTCTGATTATTATGGGAATATGCAAATTGAGGAGCCGTGACGTCATTCGGTGACTTGTGGTGAGTTTTGGAGAGAAGAGCATGCGCGCGCTACTTTCCGCTGGTCGAGAGTTGGCACGAGCGCAGCAGACCAGCGCGTCTCTCCCGGTGGAAACGGACGCGTTTATCCTCACCGTCTCTCACTTGCGGGATTAATGTGCGATCTATTCTTCTGAAGCCCGAATCACTCGGTACGTCAGAGTTTACCGTCTGTACCGGAATAACCGGACCGCGCGGACATCATCAACATCATCATCATCATCATTACTGGAGTGACTCCTGCAAGGAAATGTAAGAGTGTCTAAACCCTTAGCTCGGGGTTTGATGCGTATTGTGAAGGGGATTCAGAAATAATAATAATAAGAAGAAGAAGAAATAATCGGAGATAAAGATCAAGGTGTGGCGGAAAACAGGAGCGCGAGCTACAGGTAAGCACACTGGGACACTGCGTCCTAAATCACATCCACTTCCTCTCTGTAGTGCACCAGAACTTTGCTAATGGATTAGTAGTGTCCAATAAAGTCATGACTTCAGTTAAATTATGAATGTGTTAGAAAAATGTGAAATAAATGAAATCGTTGTGAGAGTGCATCTGTAACAACAATCACATGTGCATGCAGGTCCTTTCGGAAGTCACTTACAGTTTAGTCAGAAATCCCATCTGAGAAAACACATGTAGGGCACATTATAGTGTACACTTTAGGGAGTGAGTGTAATTGGAACATGTCCTGTGGGAATTGTTCAGTGTCACTCATTGTGCTATAGAGTGGAGTGGAGTCTCTCTGGGAAAATGGTTCCAGTTTGGCCCAGTTACTGAGACGAGGGGAGGACATGCTGGCCTTGATTCCAGAGAGAGAGAGAGAGTGAGAGAGAGACAGACAGACTGAGAGAGAGATGAAGAAAGAGACAGAAAGCGAGAGAGAGAAAGAGAGAGAGAGAGACAGTGAGAGAGAGAGAGAGACAGACAGACAGACAGTGAGAGAGTAGGTGATCTTTAGGAAAGGTAATGTTTTCTGCTGAGGGTAAAAGATTGTTACTGATTTTAAACATAATCAAGTTGATGTGTGAATATATCACCACACACACACACACACGCACACACACACACACGCACACACACACACACAAGGTAAAAAGTGATTATAGCTGAGCAGGATACCGGACACCCTGCACTCTCTCTCACTGACTGTCCAATCTGCTCCTATATAAAGCAGCTAAACACACACACACACACACACACACCCCCCCTGGTGTCAGTTTACTGTAGAGAAAGACACACCTCCACCATCACTAATAAACAGTGATGCGCTAATCCAGCCCTAACATTGCTAAAATCAAAGCAGTGCTAATGGAAGCTCATTATTAGCTGATTATTATCTGGGTTTAGAGAGGAAGTAGGAGTGGGAGTGGTTTAGAGAGGGAATGGGAATGGTTTACACAGGAAGTGGGAGTGGTTTAGATAGGAAGTGGGAGTGGTTTAGAAAGGGAGTGGGAGTGGCTTATGTAAGGAGTGGTTTAGAGTGGGAGTGGTTTAGAGAGAGAGTGGGAGTGGTTTAGAGAGAGAGTGGGAGTGGTTTAGAGAGAGAGTGAGAGTGGTTTAGAGAGAGAGTGAGAGTGGTTTAGAGAGGGGGTGAGAGTGGTTTAGAGAGGGAGTGGTTTAGAGAGGGAGTGGTTTAGAGAGGGAGTGGTTTAGAGAGAGAGTGAGAGTGGTTTAGAGAGAGAGTGGGAGTGGTTTAGAGAGAGAGTGGGAGTGGTTTAGAGAGAGAGTGAGAGTGGTTTAGAGAGAGAGTGGGAGTGGTTTAGAGAGAGAGTGAGAGTGGTTTAGAGAGAGAGTGAGAGTGGTTTAGAGAGAGAGTGAGAGTGGTTTAGAGAGAGAGTGGGAGTGGTTTAGAGAGAGAGTGAGAGTGGTTTAGAGAGAGAGTGAGAGTGGTTTAGAGAGAGAGTGAGAGTGGTTTAGAGAGAGAGTGGGAGTGGTTTAGAGAGGGGGTGAGAGTGGTTTAGAGAGGGAGTGGTTTAGAGAGAGAGTGGGAGTGGTTTAGAGAGAGAGTGGGAGTGGTTTAGAGAGGGGGTGAGAGTGGTTTAGAGAGGGGGTGAGAGTGGTTTAGAGAGGGAGTGGTTTAGAGAGAGAGTGGGAGTGGTTTAGAGAGAGAGTGGGAGTGGTTTAGAGAGGGAGTGGGAGTGGTTTAGAGAGAGAGTGGGAGTGGTTTAGAGAGGGAGTGGGAGTGGTTTAGAGAGAGAGTGGGAGTGGTTTAGAGAGGGGGTGAGAGTGGTTTAGAGAGGGAGTGGTTTAGAGAGAGAGTGGGAGTGGTTTTGAGAGGGAGTGGGAGTGGTTTAGAGAGGGAGTGGGAGTGGTTTAGAGAGAGAGAGTGGGAGTGGTTTAGAGAGGGAGTGGGAGTGGTTTAGAGAGGGGGTGAGAGTGGTTTAGAGAGGGGGTGAGAGTGGTTTAGAGAGAGAGTGAGAGTGGTTTAGAGAGAGAGTGGGAGTGGTTTAGAGAGAGAGTGAGAGTGGTGTAGAGAGAGAGTGAGAGTGGTTTAGAGAGAGAGTGAGAGTGGTTTAGAGAGAGAGTGAGAGTGGTTTAGAGAGAGAGTGGGAGTGGTTTAGAGAGGGGGTGAGAGTGGTTTAGAGAGGGAGTGGTTTAGAGAGGGAGTGGTTTAGAGAGAGAGTGAGAGTGGTTTAGAGAGAGAGTGAGAGTGGTTTAGAGAGAGAGTGGGAGTGGTTTAGAGAGAGAGTGGGAGTGGTTTAGAGAGGGGGTGAGAGTGGTTTAGAGAGGGGGTGAGAGTGGTTTAGAGAGAGAGTGAGAGTGGTTTAGAGAGAGAGTGAGAGTGGTTTAGAGAGAGAGTGAGAGTGGTTTAGAGAGAGAGTGGGAGTGGTTTAGAGAGAGAGTGAGAGTGGTTTAGAGAGAGAGTGAGAGTGGTTTAGAGAGAGAGTGAGAGTGGTTTAGAGAGAGAGTGGGAGTGGTTTAGAGAGGGGGTGAGAGTGGTTTAGAGAGGGAGTGGTTTAGAGAGAGAGTGGGAGTGGTTTAGAGAGAGAGTGGGAGTGGTTTAGAGAGGGGGTGAGAGTGGTTTAGAGAGGGGGTGAGAGTGGTTTAGAGAGGGAGTGGTTTAGAGAGAGAGTGGGAGTGGTTTAGAGAGAGAGTGGGAGTGGTTTAGAGAGGGAGTGGGAGTGGTTTAGAGAGAGAGTGGGAGTGGTTTAGAGAGGGAGTGGGAGTGGTTTAGAGAGAGAGTGGGAGTGGTTTAGAGAGGGGGTGAGAGTGGTTTAGAGAGGGAGTGGTTTAGAGAGAGAGTGGGAGTGGTTTTGAGAGGGAGTGGGAGTGGTTTAGAGAGGGAGTGGGAGTGGTTTAGAGAGAGAGAGTGGGAGTGGTTTAGAGAGGGAGTGGGAGTGGTTTAGAGAGGGGGTGAGAGTGGTTTAGAGAGGGGGTGAGAGTGGTTTAGAGAGAGAGTGAGAGTGGTTTAGAGAGAGAGTGAGAGTGGTTTAGAGAGAGAGTGAGAGTGGTTTAGAGAGGGGGTGAGAGTGGTTTAGAGAGAGAGTGAGAGTGGTTTAGAGAGGGAGTGGTTTAGAGAGAGAGTGAGAGTGGTTTAGAGAGAGAGTGAGAGTGGTTTAGAGAGAGAGTGGGAGTGGTTTAGAGAGAGAGTGGGAGTGGTTTAGAGAGGGGGTGAGAGTGGTTTAGAGAGGGGGTGAGAGTGGTTTAGAGAGAGAGTGAGAGTGGTTTAGAGAGAGAGTGAGAGTGGTTTAGAGAGAGAGTGAGAGTGGTTTAGAGAGGGGGTGAGAGTGGTTTAGAGAGAGAGTGGGAGTGGTTTAGAGAGACAGTGAGAGTGGTTTAGAGAGAGAGTGGGAGTGGATTAGAGAGGGGGTGAGAGTCGTATAGAGAGGGAGAGGCATAGAGAGAGAGTGGGAGTGGTTTAGAGAGAGAGTGAGAGTGGTTTAGAGAGAGAGTGGGAGTGGTTTAGAGAGGGGGTGAGAGTGGTTTAGAGAGGGAGTGGTTTAGAGAGAGAGTGGGAGTGGTTTAGAGAGAGAGTGGGAGTGGTTTAGAGAGGGGGTGAGAGTGGTTTAGAGAGGGGGTGAGAGTGGTTTAGAGAGGGAGTGGTTTAGAGAGAGAGTGGGAGTGGTTTAGAGAGAGAGTGGGAGTGGTTTAGAGAGGGAGTGGGAGTGGTTTAGAGAGAGAGTGGGAGTGGTTTAGAGAGGGAGTTGGAGTGGTTTAGAGAGAGAGTGGGAGTGGTTTAGAGAGGGGGTGAGAGTGGTTTAGAGAGGGAGTGGTTTAGAGAGAGAGTGGGAGTGGTTTTGAGAGGGAGTGGGAGTGGTTTAGAGAGGGAGTGGGAGTGGTTTAGAGAGAGAGAGTGGGAGTGGTTTAGAGAGGGAGTGGGAGTGGTTTAGAGAGGGGGTGAGAGTGGTTTAGAGAGGGGGTGAGAGTGGTTTAGAGAGAGAGTGGGAGTGGTTTAGAGAGAGAGTGGGAGTGGTTTAGAGAGGGAGTGAGAGTGGTTTAGAGAGGGGGTGAGAGTGGTTTAGAGAGGGAGTGGTTTAGAGAGAGAGTGGGAGTGGTTTAGAGAGGGAGTGGGAGTGGTTTAGAGAGAGAGTGGGAGTGGTTTAGAGAGGGAGTGGGAGTGGTTTATTTTGAGGATTTTTCTGCTCAGTTAAATGAAGCAGATTATTAATGATGATGTAAATATGAGACTAATATGTTCCATTAATAAACTGATTCCAGTGCTGTGATGTGAAAGTTAGTTATAGATGGTTAGGAATGATGTCATTCTTCTGTTTCACTAAAAGCTGTGGTTTGTTGTGGTTTGTTGTGGTGTGTGTGTGTGTGTGTGTGTGTTCAGGGTTCAGGGCCAGTACAGTGAGCGTTGGTCTGATAGCAGGTCTGACCTCAGGGGTTAATGAGGTTTGAGTGTAAGAGAGTCCTCTAGAGTCCACTGGTTTATTATTTTATTTTACCTGTCTCTCTCTCTCTCTTTCTCTCTCTCTCTGAGTGCATGCTGGGAGTGGGCGGAGCGTGTTGAGTGTGAGCATGGTTTTTTCCTTTTTTTTACCATCTAAACTCTCTGGTCAATCAGAGAAAGTCTCTGTCCATCAGCACCAGCTTTCCCGCTGGAGAGCATGGTGGCCCAGGGTAGAGACCCCCTCGATAACCTGACGGTCAGCCATGGCGTTAGAGTGCTGACCGGGGCGGGGGTGGAGGAGTGCTGCCTGGCCGCAGGGGAGGTGGTCGGCCATCGGAATGTTCTGGCGGCGTCCAGGATGAACAGCGCGGTGGTGATGTTCATGAACACGGTGGAGAACGCAGTGCTGTTGGCCCAGAAGGGCATTATACTCAGGGGTTCACTCACTGATGTGTTCTCCCTCGCAACACCTGCAAAAAAAGTCACACTGTCCAACGTGCCCCCGTTTATTTCTAATGAAACACTGGAGAGACAGCTTTCCATTTCCGGCAAGCTCATCTCCCCGATTAAGAAAATGAACATAGGTAGCAAATCAGACCTGGCGAAACACGTGCGCTCATTCAGGAGGTTCACCTACATGATCCTCAATGATAACAGCACTGAACTCGAGCACACGCTAACATTCAGGATCGACGGGTTTGATTATGTTATCTATGTGTCCACCGTGTCCATGAGGTGTTTCGGCTGCGGAAAAACTGGGCATCTAGTGCGTGATTGTCCCCAGGGCGCAGACAGCGGTACAGTCCCCTCTGATGTGAGTGAGGTGTCGGTTCAGCACAGTAACGGGCTGGATCGGGCTGATCAGAATGACGGAGTAGTCGAGGCGGACTCTCCGGTCACGGACAGAGCGGGCGTCTCCCATGCGGGTTCTGTTAGCGCTACGGCAAAGAAACCAAAGACCTCAGAGCCTAGCATGACTGAAAACACAGAGACCGACCCAGTACCCAGTGATGGGGTGAGTAACACTGGTACCACTGTTCCCACTGCTCAGGCTGAGCAGGCCTCACCTGAGCCGCATATAGAAATAGAAACTGAAACTGATGTTGCACTGATGATTAGTCAGGACAGTGTTAATGAGAATAATGTTGTTGTCTTACCGGAAAATGCAGACGAAGCGATGATGGAAACTGAGCTGACCGTTCTCAAAACACCCGTAAAAAGAAAGACAAGGGATGAAACCGTGAAAGCTGCGAAAAAAGCAGAAAAGAAGCAGGCAGAAAGTATTAGTGAGCTGGACAGTGAAGAGCCCTCTCCTGACCTCACTGTCTGTGTCACCACTGAGGGTCACTGGAAGGGTGTTTCGAGGACAAAGAGTTATACAGGTTAAAGAAGATTGTCACTAAAATCAACACCCTGTTAAGTAATGATGATGATGACACGTCATAGTTCTCTCGGTCCTCACAGACCGCAGACGCCCTTTCCTGTGCTTATTCTTTTCTGTGTGCTCATGCAGGACATTCACATCGCATCCCTGAATGTTAACGGTGCTAGAGACTGCAGGAAGAGAGCAGAACTGTATGAACTAGTGACACAAAAAAGAAAAGATGTATTACTTGCACAGGAAACCCATAGTGACGCTAAAAACGTAGTAGATTGGACACAGGAGTGGGCTGGCCCCTTGTTTTTAAGCCACAATACCTCTGCTAGTGGAGGAGTAGCTGTTTTATTCTCGAAGACTTTTAAAACCTCTCTCTTACAGCGTGGAAGAGGTAGTAGCTGGCAGACTGTTAAAAGTCAGAGCTCTTTTAGAGAACCATGTTATGGTTTTTATCTGTGTGTATGCCCCGGCTTCCCCAGTGGAAAGAATAGCTTTTTTAGATCAATTATGCAATGTTTTAGAAACTTGTGATGCAGAGGAGTTTTTATTTGTTGGTGGTGATTTTAACTGTACTTTAGAAAACAGTGACCGCAACCATATAGAGCCACACATGCCTTCAAGAAGGAGACTCCTACACACTGTTGAAAAACACGAGTTAAGTGATGTTTGGAGAAATATGAATAAAACTCAAAAACAGTACACCTGGGCTCATGCTGCTGATGGAAAGGTATCATTAGCAAGGTTAGACAGGTTTTATGTTCCAAAGCATCACATGAACACCATAAAAAGCTGTGTTATTAGTCCAGTTGGTTTTTCAGACCACAGCTTGGTTTTATGTGTTTCAGTTTTAAATTGTATTAAACCGAAGAGTTCTTACTGGCATTTTAACACAGTTTTACTGAATGACCAGCATTTTATAGAGATTTTTACTTTTTTCTGGAGAAATTTTAGGAAAGAAAAAAGTGCTTTTATTTCTCTGCAACATTGGTGGGATTTTGGGAAAGCTCAAATAAAACAGTTGTGTCAACAGTACACTTATAATGTCACAAGGGATTTGGCTCGGTCTATGAAACAACTAGAAGATGAGATAACAGAACTTCAGTTGTTAGCACAGTCCACAGAGAACCAGAACCATATTCAGACCCTCACAGTCAAAAAGAAAAAGTTATCGGACCTCCTTGAGTTTAAAGCACAAGGTGCATTAATCAGGTCACGATTCCAGAACGCAAACCAGATGGACGCCCCCTCAAAGTTGTTTTTTAGCCTTGAAAAAAAGAACGGACAAAAACGTTTTATTCACAGCCTGCGCTCTGAGTCTGGACACCTTTTATCTGATACAGCTGACATTAGGAAAAGGGCGGTTAGTTTTTATGAAAAACTCTATCAGTGTGAGTACAGAGAACACACCACAGAACAGAGCTTTTTAGAAGACCTGCCCCGAGCGTCACATGACTCCAATACAGAGCTGAGTGCAGATATAACATCAGCAGAGCTGCACAAAGCATTAATGAGTATGGAGTGTGGCAGAGCGCCTGGCATAGACGGGCTTCCGTCTGAGTTTTATAAATCTTTCTGGCATGTTTTAAGGGATGACTTACTTGAGGTTTTGAACGACAGCTTGACAAGAGGACTGCTACCATTAAGTTGTAGGAGAGCAGTCCTCACTCTTTTACCCAAAAAAGGGGACCTGACAGACATAAAGAACTGGAGACCTGTTTCATTGCTTTGTAGTGATTACAAGATGCTGTCTAAAGTTTTAGCTACAAGACTGGGAAGTGTTCTGGAAGAGGTTTTAAACGCAGATCAGACCTACTGCATACCCGGGAGGTCCATATTTGACAACATCTCATTCGTTCGAGACATTTTCAGTGTCTCCAAACTTTTTGGGCTGAATATGGGTTTCATTTCCATAGACCAAGAGAAAGCCTTCGATCGAGTTGAACACAACTACCTTTGGAAAACCCTTAATGCTTTTGGTTTTAGCTCAGATTTTATTTCCAAAGTACAAACTCTATACTGTGACATAGAAAGTGTACTGAAACTCAATGGTGGCTTATGTGCTCCGTTTAAGGTGTGTAGGGGGGTAAGGCAGGGCTGCTCTCTCTCAGGGATGCTTTACACTCTGGCCATTGAACCCTTTCTGAATACGCTAAGAGCTAAGCTGAAAGGTGTCTTAGTCCCTGACTGCCCGAACGCTATCCGCCTATCGGCCAACGCAGATGACGTTGTAATAATGGTCGACAGTCAGAGTGATATAGACATGTTACACAGGGTGTCCAAGGACTTTGGAGCGGTTTCCTCTGCAAAGGTAAACTGGTCTAAGAGCGAGGCTGTTTTAGTCGGCCAGTGGGTAGGCGAGGTACCTAAACTCCCCGGAGGCCTAAGTTGGAAAAGCGAAGGCTTTAAGTATCTGGGCGTGTACCTGGGTAATGACTCGTTCACACAGAGAAACTGGGAAGGGGTCATTGAAAAAGTAACTGGTCGCCTAGAAAAGTGGAAGTGGCTGGTGCCTAAAATGTCTTACAGGGGGCGAACGCTAATTATTAACAATCTGGTAGCATCGTCTCTGTGGCATAAAATAGCCTGTATAGACCCTCCTACAGACCTTTTAATGAAAATCCAGTCGATTTTGTTAGACTTTTTTTGGGATAAGTTGCACTGGGTGCCACGCAGCATTTTATACTTACCCAAAGAGGAAGGTGGGCAAGGTCTTATACATTTACAGAGCAGAACTGCAACCTTTCGTTTACAGTTTTTACAGAAGTTTTTATGCGGCTCAAAGTTTTTTAGCTGGAAACAAGTGTCCAGGGCCATTTTAAGATCTTTTGGGCAGATGAGAATGGACAAGGCACTCTTTTTAATGAATCCAGAGAGACTGAACACTGCAAGACTGCCTGCTTTTTATCACAACTTGTTCAGAATCTGGAGACTTTTTAGGGTGCAAAGAACCACAGCCACAGACTCTCTTCACTGGCTACTTCAAGAGCCTCTGGTATACGGGGCACGGCTGGACGTCGGGGACTCTTCACTGTCGCAGTCTCTCCTCGCGTCTGGTGTCACCACCCTCAAACACCTGGTGGCCGTCGCTGGACCTCACCTACAGGACGTTGATGGAGTAGCTGCTCGGCTAGGCGTGAGGTCAAAGAGGGCGGTGAGCCAGCTGCTGCGAAAGTGGACTCTGGTCATCTCGCGTGAGGAGAGGGAAATGCTCATGGACTACTCTAGTGGAACTGAAAGCCCCGACTCAGAGGACCCGTTTCCTGAACTTGCACTGTCTGTGGACTGTGGACAGGAAGGCACGGGTCACTTTTTGGACTGTAAAAATATCACAAACATGAACTTTTTTAATGTGACTGGGAAAACGTTTTATAAAGCATGTGTCAAAGCTTTTAATATGCGGTCGCTCAGGGGGAGAGTGGACACACCCTGGCGCACTGTCCTCGGTTTGAGTGAGGAAGAGCGTCCAGAGTGGAGGTCACTCTATAAGCCACCATTGCCGAAAAGAACTGGGGATTTACAATGGAGAATTTTACATGGTATTGTTGCGGTCAATGCTTTTATCTCTGTTCTCTGTCCCCAGGCCAGCCACTCGTGTCCCTTCTGTAATCAAAGAGAGACCATCTTTCATGCTTTTACAGAATGTTCCAGATTACAGTCTCTTTTTACCGTTTTACAGAATATTTTTAGTGTTTTTAATGAAAAGTTTTCACTAAAAGTATTTATTCTTGGTTTTAGGTACACACGCAAAAGACGAGCTCGATGCCAGCTTTTAAACTTTGTTCTGGGGCAAGCGAAAATGGGCATTTACATCAGTCGAAAGCACCAGGTTGAACAAAATGGCTGTCGCAATGTTGTAATGGTCACTACAGCACTCATAAAGTCCAGGATTCTGATTGACTTTGTGTTCTATAAAAAAACAAAGAACCTGTCTGTGTTTGAGGAAACCTGGTGTTGTAGAGGAGCCCTGTGTTGTGTTGTTGATGAAAAACTGCAATTTGCACATACACTGTCTTAATTATTTATTTATTTACTTATTTATTTATCTATCTATCTTTTAACCCCATCCTTTAAATGACATTTTTCTCTATTTTTTGATATTCACTGAGAAGATGTAAATAAAAGTTTTTTCAAATTCAATTCTCTCTGTCTCTCTCTGTCTGTCTCTCTCTTTTACTCTCTTTCTCTCTCTCTCTCTCTCTCTCTCTCTTAGTCTCTCTCTCTCTGTCACATGCGCGAGTGGGCGGAGCACTAGTCCAGTGTGTTTAATACCGGGGCGTTTAATACCAGGACGTTTAATACCAGGCTGTTTAATACCAGGGCATTTAATACCAGGCTGTTTAATACCAGGGTGTTTAATACCAGGCTGTTTAATACCAGGCTGTTTAATACCAGGCTGTTTAATACCAGGGTGTTTAATACCAGGGTGTTTAATACCAGGCTGTTTAATACCAGGCTGTTTAATACCAGGGTGTTTAATACCAGAGTGTTTAATACCAGGCTGTTTAATACCAGGCTGTTTAATACCAGGGCATTTAATACCAGGCTGTTTAATACCAGGCTGTTTAATACCAGGCTGTTTAATACCAGGCTGTTTAATACCAGGCTGTTTAATACCAGGGCGTTTAATACCAGAGTGTTTAATACCAGGCTGTTTAATACCAGGCTGTTTAATACCAGGCTGTTTAATACCAGGCTGTTTAATACCGGGGCGTTTAATACCGGGGCGTTTAATACCGGGGCGTTTAATACCGGGGCGTTTAATACCAGAGTGTTTAATACCAGGCTGTTTAATACCAGGGTGTTTAATACCGGGGCGTTTAATACCAGGGTGTTTAATACCAGGGTGTTTAATACCAGGGTGTTTAATACCAGGGTGTCCAGGTGTGCACCGGAGGCATGGCCTCCCCAGGTGTTGAGGGCCTGGATTTTCGGCGTCACAATTGTCTCTAATAACAGTGTTGAAGAGTGTAGTTTGGCTGTGGGAGAAAAGGTTGGCTATGAGAATATACTGTCTGCATCGTGAATGAACAGTGCGATTGTTATTTTCCTAAATACTGTTGATCTAGTGACCGGTCTAGTCTTGAGTGGCGTGGTGATTGGCGGTATTTATTACCGGGTGCTTCCTTTATCTGCCCCGTCAAAGAAAGTGATCTTGTCTAATGTGCCACCTTTCATTAAAAATGAAATACTGGAGCATATGCTGTCACACAGTAACAGCTCTTTCAATATAGACCGGATGTTAATGGACAGAGAAGAACGTCCAATAGAAAAGATAGAGGACTGTGTCTTTAAAGTGCCCCAAAAGAGAAGACTGAAACGTCATTCAGCCAGACAGTTGAAAAAAACAGACGCTATTGAACTGAGTCAGACGGACACGGAAAAGGAAAGTGATTTAACGGAGTGCAGTTTGTCTTTTTTCAGAACTTACCCCAGGTATCTGCAGAGGCCAGTGATGAACTCTGTAGTGCTCTGACCCTAGAGGAGCTATGGAGAGCCCTTCAAAGTATGGCATGTGGAAAAGCACCAGGGATAGACGGTCTACCAGTGGACTTCTGTAAGTCCTTCTGGCCAGAGGTGGGTGCAGACCTGCTAGCAGTAATGAATGAGAGTCTAGCCGTTGGGTGACTACCGCTGAGCTGCCGTAGGGCAATTCTCACCCTGTTGCCAAAAAAAGGAGACCTAAGGGACTTTAAGAATTGGAGGCCTGTGTCGCTACTCTGCAGCGACTATAAACTGCCCTCCAAGGCGCTAGCCAATAGATTAAACAAAGTGCTTGAACAGGTCATCCACCCTGACCAGACATACTGTGTGCCTGGTAGGCAGATTAGTGATAACATATCGTTCATTAGAGACTTGTTAGATATTTGTAAATCTTCAAATCTGAATGTAGGCCTAGTGTCGTTAGATCAAGAAAAAGTCTTTCATCGTGTCGAACACCAGTATTTATGGGATGTTTTAGCAGCTTTTAGTTTCAATCCAAATTTTCTTAAAAAAATAAAAGCTCTGTACTGTGATGTTGAAGGTTTATTGAAGGTTTATTGAGGGTGTCTTGTGTGCTCCTTTTAGTGTGGAAAGGGGGGTCTGGCAAGGCTGTCCATTATCTGGTATACTGTACACTATTGCAATCGAACCTCTGTTAAACTGAACTTGATGGTTTGTGCATTCCAGGGTGCAACACTGCTTTTAAGTTATCAGCTTACACAGACGACATCGTTGTTCTAATTAGCGGACAGAGAGATGTTGATGCTATGTTAAATACACTCGACAGGTTTGCACTTTTCTCCTTTGCGAGGGTTAACTGGCAAAAAAGTGAGGCCTTTTTAGCTGGGGAGTGGGCACAAGGTGGACCGAGACTACCAACTGGCAGGGAACTGGCACCAAAATATCTTGGTGTTTTTATGGAGTAAGGAAATATTACCCTCAAAAATTTCTTTCTGGGTGTATAGACTCAAACTGGAAGCTGCCACTGCTGTCATTTTGCGGAGCTTTGAGGGGCTGGGCCTTGACAAGTCCTTGTTCTGGATGAGCCCTCGAAAAATTTATCTCACGAGACTGCCCTCTTTTTACCAAAAGTTCAAAAGTCTGGTCACTTTTCAAGGTACACAGGGCTGAAACTGTGAACTCCTTACACTGGCTGCTGCAGGAACCGCTGATCCCTGGGTCATGAATGGACAAATGGTACTGCTCAAAGCACATGTGACCACACTCGGGGACATAGTACGACTAGCTGGACCTAATTCTTTAAACATCGAGTCAGTAGCCAAGACAGTTAAAATGAAGTCGACCCGAGTATTGGCCCAGATACTGAGGACATGGAAAGCCACCATCACTGGGGAGGACATTATAAAGCTTGAAGAACACGCAGAGGGACTGACACACCCAAACAGGAATGACCACTTCCCCAGTCTCTTTTTAATGCCCAATTTAGAGGATTGTAAAGGAACATTTTTATGCTGTGATAAAATGTCATTGTTTGGTTCAATGAGATCATCCAGGAGAGCAGTGTACAAATGTTGTGTTAAAGTTTTGAATAAGAACACTCTAAATGACAAAACAGTCACACCCTGGCGTACCGTCCTCCGTTAGGGAAGGGCAGTAGGCCAGAGTGGACAGCACTTTACAAGTCACCGTTACCAAAAAACATAGGACATTTGCAATGGAGAGTTTTACATGGCGCTATTGCCGTTAATGCTTTTATCACTGTTTTAAACCACAACGTTAGCCAGGATTGTCCTGTTTGTTTTCAAAGACAGACTATCTTTCATGCTTTTATGGACTGTCCCAGATTAATGCCTCTGTTTGTCACTTTACGGACATTGTTTAAATGTTTTAACGAGACCTTCTCAATGAGAACTTTTATTCTTGGTTTTAAATATGTCCATAAGAAGCGTTTTAAATGTCAACTCTTGAATTTCCTGCTCGGTCAAGTAAAGATGGCGATGTACATCAGCAGAAGAAATGAGATTGAACAGAACTTGGTGATCAATTTAACAACTTTTTTTTCAATTTTGTCAAATCCAGAATATTGATTGATTTTCGATATTTCAGGTTCATGGGTGATCTTGCACATTGTGAGCAGGCATGGTGTCTAAAGGGAGTGTTATGTGAGGTTGTTGATGGAGAGGTGGGGTTTGGAGAGACTTTAATGTGATTATATAAATCTTTATTAGTGTCTGAACAATGTTTGTGTAATAAAGGTCTTTCTCTCTTTCTCTCTCTCTCTCTCTCTTACTCTCTGTAGTTCGGTGTGTAAAACATGAAGCGTGAACGTTTTAAACCTCCGGAGCCGGATGATCCATTTTGCTGCTGTGACTGTGAGGAAGTGGACGATGTGTGTGAAAGGTCAGAGGTTAAAGGTCACTCCTGAGAGTTGCTCCTTCCTACTTCCTCTTTTATCCTGACATTTTAGTGAATCTCTCTCTCTCTCTCAGACTCCTCTGTTCAGACTGGGAGAAACCGTCCCCTCTCTCCCGCTTCTTCCCTGCCCATGTGGACCTCTCTGTTCTTCCTCCCATGGTCCTACTTCCTGTTTTGCTGCGTGTGGCGGCGCTGCATTGCATGCTGGGAATCATGGTCCTGACCGCTCTTCCTCTACTGGTCCTCTGGTATTACTACGTCACTCACCGCAAAAAGAGACGCACACTGTTCTTCCTCACACTCGCCCTCTTCTCCCTCGCCTACATGTACTTCCTGTTCATCACCGAGATCCTGCCCCGGGGGAATGTGGGTAATCGTCAGGTGGTTACCGTAACGACGGGCCTGATAATGACACTCATTTCTCTCGCACGCACAAAACGTGGTCCCGGATTCGTCCAAGCCGATCCCACCTGCACCCTCTCATATAGAGGCCCCACCCACTGTAATGGAGTGAGCCAATCAGGGAGTCCGGGAAGTAAGAAGTGGTGTCCTGTATGCCGATTGGTCCGACCAGAGAGGGCGGGGCACTGCAGGATCTGTGGGGAGTGTGTGTTACGAATGGACCATCACTGTGTCTGGTGGGTCTCTCTCACACTCACACACACACACACACACACAATGATTCCCAGCAGTTGTCTGAGTGGAGCAGGTTGGTGAGACATGTGTGTGTTCCACAGGAGTTCAGACTTCATCAAGGAGTACACACCAGGACAATCTGTCTCACACACACACACACACGAACACCATGGTTCAGATGCATATACAACATCTCAGTGTGTGTGTGTGTGTGTTAGGATTAACTGCTGTATAGGACAGGACAATCATAAGCACTTCCTGTTGACGCTCCTCCTCTTCCTGATGACATCACTGTATGGGATCAGCATGGTGCTGAGGAGTGTGTGTCCACGCCAGAGTGTGTTCATTGCTCCACTTTACTGCCCAGGAGTGTACAACCAGTACAGGTACACACACACACACACTCTCTAATTTGGGGGTGGAGCTGTGTTTGGGTTCATATTAAATGAAGTGTTGTATAAAGTGTGACTTTAATCACCCGTGTGTGTGTGTGTGTGTGTGTGTGTGTGCAGCACGGCGCTGTGTTTCACCTGTGTGTGGTACAGCTGTATAGTCACGGGTGCGCTGTGTTACCTTCTTGTCCTGCAGCTGGTTAACGTGAGCTGTAACGTGACGGAGCGTGAGATCCACATCGCTTTACGCGACCGAACCGCGCGCTCCCGCTTCTGTGGCATTGTCGTGGAAACGGGCACGTACACGCGTGGCTTCATGCACAACTGGATTGAGTTCCTCAGCATGGACACACACCACGGAGCCTCACGCACTCACACACACACTGTATGACCCACATGTTGCGAGTGCTGTTTACACTTATACACACTTTCACACAGGAAACTGTCCAGCTGCAGCAATGCATTCTGGGTAAATAAGACTCATAATAAGGATTCAGTGTGGACATTCATAAGGGTCGGTGTGAGGAAATTATTGTACACACACACACTCTCACACGCACACACACACACACTCACTGGCACGCACACACACGCACACACACTCACTGATACACACACACACACTCTCACACACACGCACACACACACACACTCACTGGCACGCACACACACGCACACACACGCACTGATACACACACACACACACACACTCTCTCTCACACTCATACACCCACACTCACTCACACACACACTCTCTCTCACACTCATACACCCACACTCACTCACACACACACTCTCTCTCACACTCATACACCCACACTCACTCACACACACACTCTCTCTCACACTCATACACCCACACTCACTCACACACACACACTCTCTCACACTCACACACACACACTCACACACACACTCTCTCTCACACTCACACACACACACTCACACACACACTCTCTCTCACACTCACACACACACACACACACTCTCTCTCACACTCACACACACACACTCACACACACACTCTCTCTCACACTCACACACACACACAGACACACACACACACTCTCTCTCACACTCACTCACACACACACGCATGGTCTTGTTCTGCACTCAGGTGAATTTTTACTCTCGAGCTTTTACAAACATTTTCTTCCTAAATGTGGATCAGACCAAAGACAGTATAGGAACACAGAGATGTGACACTTCTGATCTGTAATGTAAGCCATAAACTCTGATATAAAGCAATAGTAGCACACTGCACTCTCTCCTTCTCTCCTATTGTCTTTATTCAACACGTATACAACATCTTTATCTTCTTTTCTCCTAAACCTTTCCTGCTGCTGCATTTTAACTTTATACTTCAACTTCACACACACATACACGCACGCACATGCACACACACATGCACACACACTCATGTTTATATTTCTATTATTTTATTTCCCTTTACTTATTATTATTATTATTGTTATTATGATGATGATAAGAATGAGGATGATGATGAGAATAAGGATGATGCGAATGCAGAAACC
>NC_080737.1:20397023-20402023 GCF_019097595.1 Hemibagrus wyckioides | reverse complement strand
ATGAGTGTGATGTGTGTGTGTGATATGAGTGTGATGTGTGTGTGTGTGTGTGATATAAGCGTGATGTGTGTGTGATATGAGTGTGATGTGTGTGTGTGTGATATGAGTGTGATGTGTGTGTGTGTGTGATATGAGTGTGATGTGTGTGTGTGATATGAGTGTGATGTGTGTGTGTGTGTGATATAAGCGTGCTGTGTGTGTGATATGAGTGTGATGTGTGTGTGTGTGTGATATGAATGTGATGTGTGTGTGTGTGATATAAGCGTGCTGTGTGTGTGATATGAGTGTGATGTGTGTGTGTGTGTGATAGTGAGTGTGTGTGGAGTGTGTGTGAGTGTGTGTGTGAGTGTGTGTGAGTGTGTGTGGAGTGTGTGTGAGTGTGTGTGAGTGTGTGTGTGAGTGTGTGTGTGAGTGTGTGTGAGTGTGTGTGTGAGTGTGTGTGTGTGAGTGTGTGTGTGAGTGTGTGTGAGTGTGGGTGGAGTGTGTGTGTGTGAGTGTGTGTGAGTGTGAGTGTGTGTGTGTGAGTGTGGGTGGAGTGTGTGTGAGTGTGTGTGTGAGTGTGTGTGAGTGTGGGTGGAGTGTGTGTGAGTGTGTGTGTGTGAGTGTGTGTGTGAGTGTGTGTGAGTGTGTGTGGAGTGTGTGTGAGTGTGTGTGAGTGTGGGTGGAGTGTGTGTGAGTGTGTGTGTGAGTGTGTGTGAGTGTGTGTGAGTGTGTGTGTGTGTGAGTGTGTGTGAATGTGGGTGGAGTGTGTGTGAGTGTGTGTGAGTGTGGGTGGAGTGTGGGTGAGTGTGTGTGAGTGTGGGTGGAGTGTGTGTGAGTGTGGGTGGAGTGAGTGTGGGTGGAGTGTGTGTGAGTGTGTGTGAGTGTGTGTGGAGTGTGTGTGTGAGTGTGTGTGAGTGTGTGTGAGTGTGGGTGGAGTGTGTGTGTGAGTGTGTGTGAGTGTGGGTGGAGTGTGTGTGGAGTGTGTGTGTGAGTGTGTGTGAGTGTGTGTGAGTGTGGGTGGAGTGTGTGTGTGAGTGTGTGTGAGTGTGGGTGGAGTGTGTGTGAGTGTGTGTGAGTGTGTGTGAGTGTGTGTGGAGTGTGTGTGAGTGTGTGTGAGTGTGTGTGTGTGTGAGTGTGGGTGGAGTGTGTGTGAGTGTGGGTGGAGTGTGTGTGTGAGTGTGTGTGAGTGTGGGTGGAGTGTGTGTGTGAGTGTGTGTGAGTGTGGGTGGAGTGTGTGTGTGTGTGAGTGTGTGTGGAGTGTGTGTGTGAGTGTGTGTGAGTGTGGGTGGAGTGTGTGTGTGAGTGTGGGTGGAGTGTGTGTGTGAGTGTGTGTGTGTGTGTGAGTGTGGGTGGAGTGTGTGTGTGAGTGTGTGTGAGTGTGGGTGGAGTGTGTGTGTGAGTGTGGGTGGAGTGTGTGTGTGAGTGTGTGTGAGTGTGTGTGAGTGTGGGTGGAGTGTGTGTGTGAGTGTGTGTGAGTGTGGGTGTGAGTGTGTGTGAGTGTGTGTGTGAGTGTGTGTGAGTGTGGGTGGAGTGTGTGTGTGTGAGTGTGTGTGGAGTGTGTGTGTGAGTGTGTGGAGTGTGTGTGTGAGTGTGTGTGAGTGTGTGTGGAGTGTGTGTGTGAGTGTGTGTGAGTGTGGGTGGAGTGTGTGTGTGAGTGTGGGTGGAGTGTGTGTGTGAGTGTGTGTGGAGTGTGTGTGTGAGTGTGTGTGGAGTGTGTGTGTGAGTGTGTGTGAGTGTGTGTGTGTGAGTGTGGGTGGAGTGTGTGTGTGAGTGTGTGTGAGTGTGGGTGGTGGTGTGAGTGGTGTGGGTGTGTGAGTGTGTGTGGTGTGTGTGAGTGTGTGTGTGTGAGTGTGGGTGGAGTGTGTGTGAGTGTGGGTGGAGTGTGTGTGTGTGTGTGTGGTGTGGGTGGAGTGTGTGTGTGAGTGTGTGTGAGTGTGGGTGGAGTGTGTGTGTGTGTGAGTGTGTGTGGAGTGTGTGTGTGAGTGTGTGTGAGTGTGGGTGGAGTGTGTGTGTGAGTGTGGGTGGAGTGTGTGTGAGTGTGTGTGAGTGTGGGTGGAGTGTGTGTGTGAGTGTGTGTGTGTGTGTGAGTGTGGGTGGAGTGTGTGTGTGAGTGTGTGTGAGTGTGGGTGGAGTGTGTGTGTGAGTGTGGGTGGAGTGTGTGTGTGAGTGTGTGTGAGTGTGAGTGTGTGAGTGTGTGAGTGTGTGTGTGAGTGTGTGTGTGTGGGGGAGAGTGTGTGTGTGTGTGTGTGTGAGTGTGAGTGAGTGTGGGTGGAGTGTGTGTGTGAGTGTGTGTGAGTGTGTGTGTGAGTGTGTGTGTGTGAGTGGTGTGAGTGTGTGTGTGTGTGGTGGAGTGTGTGTGTGAGTGTGTGTGGAGTGTGTGTGTGAGTGTGTGTGAGTGTGGGTGGAGTGTGTGTGTGAGTGTGGGTGGAGTGTGTGTGTGAGTGTGTGTGGAGTGTGTGTGTGAGTGTGTGTGAGTGTGGGTGGAGTGTGTGTGTGAGTGTGTGTGGAGTGTGTGTGTGAGTGTGGGTGGAGTGTGTGTGTGAGTGTGTGTGAGTGTGGGTGGAGTGTGTGTGTGTGAGTGTGTGTGAGTGTGTGTGAGTGTGTGTGAGTGTGGGTGGAGTGTGTGTGTGAGTGTCTGTGAGTGTGTGTGAGTGTGGGTGGAGTGTGTGTGTGAGTGTGTGTGAGTGTGTGTGAGTGTGTGTGAGTGTGTGTGGAGTGTGTGTGTGAGTGTGTGTGAGTGTGGGTGGAGTGTGTGTGTGAGTGTGGGTGGAGTGTGTGTGTGAGTGTGTGTGAGTGTGGGTGGAGTGTGTGTGAGTGTGTGTGAGTGTGTGAGAGTGTGGGTGGAGTGTGTGTGTGAGAGTGTGTGTGAGTGTGGGTGGAGTGTGTGTGTGAGTGTGTGTGAGTGTGGGTGGAGTGTGTGTGTGAGTGTGTGTGAGTGTGTGAGAGTGTGGGTGGAGTGTGTGTGTGAGTGTGGGTGGAGTGTGTGTGTGAGTGTGTGTGAGTGTGTGAGAGTGTGGGTGGAGTGTGTGTGTGAGAGTGTGTGTGAGTGTGGGTGGAGTGTGTGTGTGAGTGTGTGTGAGTGTGTGTGAGTGTGGGTGGAGTGTGTGTGTGAGTGTGTGTGAGTGTGTGAGAGTGTGGGTGGAGTGTGTGTGTGAGAGTGTGTGTGAGTGTGGGTGGAGTGTGTGTGTGAGTGTGTGTGAGTGTGTGTGAGTGTGTGTGAGTGTGGGTGGAGTGTGTGTGTGAGTGTGTGCGAGTGTGTGTGGAGTGTGTGTGAGTGTGGGTGGAGTGTGGGTGAGTGTGTGTGAGTGTGGGTGGAGTGTGTGTGTGAGTGTGGGTGGAGTGTGTGTGTGTGTGAGTGTGTGTGAGTGTGTGGAGTGTGTGTGTGAGTGTGTGTGTGTGTGGGTGGAGTGTGTGTGTGAGTGTGTGTGAGTGTGGGTGGAGTGTGTGTGAGTGTGTGTGGAGTGTGTGTGTGAGTGTGTGTGGAGTGTGTGTGTGTGTGAGTGTGGGTGGAGTGTGTGTGAGTGTGGGTGGAGTGTGTGTGTGAGTGTGTGTGAGTGTGGGGGGAGTGTGTGTGTGAGTGTGTGTGGAGTGTGGGTGGAGTGTGAGTGAGTGAGTGTGTGTGGAGTGTGTGTGTGAGTGTGTGTGAGTGTGGGTGGAGTGTGTGTGTGAGTGTGGGTGGAGTGTGTGTGTGAGTGTGTGTGAGTGTGGGTGGAGTGTGTGTGTGAGTGTCTGTGAGTGTGTGTGAGTGTGTGTGAGTGTGTGTGAGTGTGTGTGTGTGAGTGTGGGTGGAGTGTGTGTGTGAGTGTGGGTGGAGTGTGTGTGTGAGTGTGTGTGGAGTGTGGGTGGAGTGTGAGTGTGGGTGGAGTGTGTGTGTGAGTGTGTGTGAGTGGTGGGTGTGAGTGTGTGTGGAGTGTGTGTGTGAGTGTGGGTGTGTGAGTGTGGGTGTGTGTGTGAGTGTGTGAGTGTGGGTGTGTGTGTGAGTGTGTGTGTGTGTGAGAGTGTGGGTGTGTGAGTGTGTGTGTGTGTGTGAGTGTGGGTGTGTGAGTGTGTGTGTGTGAGTGTGGGTGTGTGAGTGTGAGTGTGTGAGTGTGGGTGTGAGAGTGTGGGTGTGTGAGTGTGTGTGTGAGTGTGAGTGTGTGAGTGTGAGTGTGTGAGTGTGGGTGTGAGTGTGAGAGTGTGGGTGTGAGTGTGTGAGTGTGGGTGTGTGAGTGTGAGGTGTGGGTGTGAGTGTGTGAGTGAGTGGGTGTGAGTGTGTGTGAGTGTGGGTGGAGTGTGTGTGTGAGTGTGTGTGAGTGTGGGTGAGAGTGTGTGTGTGTGAGTGTGTGTGAGTGTGTGTGAGTGTGTGTGAGTGTGGGTGGAGTGTGATGTGAGTGTGTGTGTGAGTGTCTGTGAGTGTGTGTGAGTGTGGGTGGAGTGTGTGTGTGAGTGTGTGTGAGTGTGTGTGAGTGAGTGTGTGTGTGAGTGTGTGTGGAGTGTGTGTGTGTGTGTGAGTGTGTGTGAGTGTGGGTGGAGTGTGTGTGTGAGTGTGGGTGGAGTGTGTGTGTGAGTGTGTGTGAGTGTGGGTGGAGTGTGTGTGTGAGTGTGTGTGAGTGTGTGAGAGTGTGGGTGGAGTGTGTGTGTGAGTGTGTGTGAGAGTGTGGGTGGAGTGTGTGTGTGAGAGTGTGTGTGAGTGTGGGTGGAGTGTGTGTGTGTGTGAGTGAGTGAGTGTGTGAGTGTGTGTGTGAGTGTGTGTGAGTGTGTGTGTGTGAGTGTGTGTGAGTGTGGGTGGAGTGTGTGTGAGTGTGTGTGAGTGTGTGTGTAGTGTGTGTGTGAGTGTGTGTGAGTGTGTGTGTGTGAGTGTGTGTGAGTGTGTGTGTGAGTGTGTGAGTGTGTGTGAGTGTGTGTGAGTGTGGGTGGAGTGTGTGTGTGAGTGTGTGTGAGTGTGTGTGTGAGTGTGTGTGTGTGTGTGTGAGTGTGTGTGAGTGTGTGTGGAGTGTGTGTGTGAGTGTGTGAGTGTGTGTGTGAGTGTGGGTGGAGTG